>NC_073340.2:37567500-37867500 GCF_027580225.2 Misgurnus anguillicaudatus | reverse complement strand
GATGTTAAAGTGAGCTGTTTACTGTGCGCAGAGACGCACACACATACTCAAATGGACACGCACTCATAAGCACACACACGGAGACGCTCGTTTCAAAAAGCACGCAAACCGACAACAAATACATACACACACAATGATCTTGAAATACCACAGTCTTGGCAAATAATTAAATAAAATTATTCTGTTTTTATGTCAGTTATATCTTAAAAGGATTTTCCCACTGGAAATAGTTAACCCCGGGTTATTCTTAACCCCGGGTTAATGGAATTCTGGGTTATCCGTTTTACACTGTTCATACTTAACCAGGGGTTAAGAGATAATCTGACATTCCACACTGTGCATTCCTCTGAAACCTGTCTGTAATTATCAAGCAACCCTAAACACCTTGATGAGATGCTTCAGCTGGGTTTAAAGGTGCAGTGTGTAATTTTTAGAAGGATATCTTGACAGGAATGCAAAATCATATATATGAGACATTAAGATGTTTTTATCTACATACATCAAGGGTCCCCTTTTCGCCATTTTGTGCCACCATGTTTCTACAGAAGCCCCCAATGGACTAAGTGTTTTTACTAAGTTGTCTCCGACGATGGCGTGTTTGTCCGGTGGCGGCTACCGTAGCTTCTCCATGTGTTTCAAAAGTGAAGGGTGAGCAGTGGACTGAGCCATTGGTTGCAATTCGCAACCTCGCCACCAAATTTACACACTGCACCTTTAATTGGGGTCATAACATTAGAACCCTGCTTCATTTCACACTGCATACGATTGGCACCGCAATGCACCCCATAAAAGCAGGGCTAGCAGGGTTTCATAACCCTGGGTTAATTTCAGGGATAACCCCGCTTTTATATTACAAGTGTGAAACGAACCTTAACCTAGGGTTAAAATCAGGGTTTAAAACAAAGATAACCCAGGGCAGGGGTGCAAACTTGTCACCTTTCGGCGAAATTCGCCGTTTTTGATACAAAATAGTTCATTCTTGTGATTCGTCTAGATCCGATGAGTTTTTGAAAATGAGGGGTGAGAGGGGTCTGCGACATGGTAGCAGTAAATGAAATTATGAAAATCATGTCCAGCTATTGTGGTAACGATGTCAAATTACTAGCCAGTTTGGCGGGTTATGTTTTACAATTTATAGCCACCTCATTTGCTGCCGAAGTTTAAGCAGTCTGCAGATTGAGTGCACATACTTAACTCGTAGTATTTTCTCATTTGAGGTTACGCGCCCGCGTCACGTTGCTGTGCGCGTGGTCATAAAGCTTAACATTTGTTCACGCACCGCAGTTTTAAGTTAAGTGATTTTAAGCCGTTGACAACAGTGCTATATGCGCTATATACCTGTTTCTGTTTAAGAGGAGCGTGCAAGCCGCGTATCCGCTTATATAAGAGCGCTTGTGTCTTGTCACCTTTTTCACCCCTGATGAGTTTGCACCCCTGCCAGGGTTAAGAGCGGTGTAAAAAAGCCCTAAAGTAAATGCAAACAGTAAATGGGTCCGTGCTTATCCGGTCTTAAAGTGACAGTACCCTTAAGAAATCTTAATGCTTTTATTTGTGTCCTTTAATTAATTGAAGAACAGAAGACAAAAGAAAATCACTTCTGTAGCTTTATAAAATGAAGATGACTGTTTGAAGAAGTTTTAGTATTTTCATTTGATTCTATTTTTGTTCATGAATACTTTATTTGTAACTTTGTTCTTTTTTATTTCCATATGTTTATCATTTCTTGTTCTTTTTTATTTCCATATGTTTATCATTTCTTGATTTGTTATTATTTTATTTTCCTGATCCTAAAATTATTCGATCCATGACTAAAAAAACATAATCCATTTAACCACTATATTGTAAAATGATGTAATTTAAGAGTAGAGATTGAGGTCCACTCAGATGGAAATTTCTGGCCACGCCACTGTTATGTAGATAAAAACGTCTCAATCTAAGGTAATAAAAACAATACAGTTCATTATGTAAGGTCTTTATACTCCACTGATAATATAGTTATGTAGATTATATTGCATTTCTGTCAAGGGATCTTTCTAAAAGTTACACAATGCACCTTTAAAACAAACAAAAAAACATGATAACATTTATAGCTGATGGTAGGATCTGTAAGATTGCATTAAACAGAGAAGATGTTATGTTCTGTTTTTTTCTTTCTTATTTATTTTCTTGAATGTAATTGATGCTGATGGTCAGGTTTATGATACATTTATAACTGGATTATTTATGACAATGCTGCTGCTGTGATGAATTGATCATTGCCTGTGATCAGATCAGGTTCATATGACAAACCGACAACCTTTGACCTTAACCTGATTGTGACATCATCAACATCTCTCTGATAGAACATTCATTTTATTTCAGGTTCAGATGACAGAGAGTGTATAAGATGATAATAATGTGACACAAGGTGTAATTATTTCTGTTTATGGAAACTTGATTTCATGTAAACGCAGATGTGGCTGATAAATAAAAAATGAATGTATTAAAGTGATCAGATCAGATTTTATGAATAATGATTGTTGTATTTCAGGGGAACGGCGTTCATTCTGTCTGGTGCGTATGCGGCTGGTATATATTTTTTACGTGTTTTTATGAAGGACAGACAGAAGTTGGACCTGCGGACTCCTCTCATGCTGTGGTCATTAAGTTTGGCTTTATTCAGGTGAGAGATGCGCAGGTGTGTGTGTGTGTGTGTAATAAACTGGTGTCAAGATGAATTTTGAAAGATTGTAAAAACATCCTTCTCCTTGGTGTAGGTGTCTGTCCCTCATTTGTTTCAGTAGATAAACACACATTCAAATGTGCTTTATCAGATGTTGATAATGTACTGATCTGACACATCACAACGTACAGAAATACAAAGAGCGCAGTTACTTGGAGAAGCATGACAGCGATCAGTCAGATGTTTAACATTTTCTTGTGAACTAAAGTGTTTAAGTATCTTTTGTTATCTTGTGTATCAGTGTAATAGGCGCCGTGAGGACAGGCTGGTACCTGATGAACGTTCTGACGTCAGACGGGTTCAGGCAGTCTGTGTGCGACACAACGTTTTACGGCACCCCCATCACCAAGTTCTGGGCGTTTGCTTTTGCCATTAGCAAAGTCCCTGAGCTGGGTAAGATCTGTTCCCTTTCATATCATGTCAATTATTTATGCCTCCTTCACTTCTCTGTAATATAAAATCATGCAAAGTACTATGATGAAAGAAAATAAAAGCCTTTATTCCAGAAAGGGTTTGTCTGTTCGTGTATATTGTTACAGAGGTCACACGATCTGTTAAGTGTCCTGTTGATGTTTCTGCAGGTGACACTGTGTTCATTGTTCTTCGTAAGCAACCTTTGATCTTCTTGCACTGGTATCATCACATCACTGTACTGCTGTTCTCCTGGTACTCCTACAGAGACCGCGTGGCAGGAGGCAGCTGGTTTATGTCCATGAATTACATGGTGCACTCCATCATGTACACTTACTATGCAGCTAAAGCAGCGAGGGTACGTGTGCCGAGGCCGGTCGCGCTCTTGATCACCACCATGCAGATTGCGCAGATGGTGGTGGGTTTGAGCTTGCTGGGTCTCGTCAACAGATGGAGAGACGACGTTCACTGCGTGTCCACCACGTACAACATCATGTGGGGCTCGGTGATGTATCTGAGCTACCTGCTGCTCTTCTGTTCATTCTTCTATCAGTCGTACATTAAAGGCCCAGCAGTGCGGGAGGAGAACGAGCGGATGAAACGAGAGTGAGAACTTCAAGGAACCGTTCACCCTAAACCTCTTCACAAACATGTGTGCTGGTATTATTGATGTTCATGATGACAGGTATGGATCGTCTAATTCACTTTGCACTACACGTACTGTCATCGTAAAGAGATGTAGAGAAAACGAACAGCAGCATACAGAACGTGAGGATGAATCTGGGGTGAACATTTACTCTGAAGTTCTGATGAATCGGCCCGTCGCTGCTCTTGATTCACATTTAAGAGATTAACTGTATGTGATGACAAAAGCATCTCTGATCTGAGAAAAACGTGATTACCAGACCATCAAAATAATTTCTATTACGAATATTTTATAGTATTTGTTTATCAAAACGAGTCATGTCACTCTTTATTAAGTTCATGACTTTAATAAAAGGGGTTCTAAGGATAAATAATTAGGATTTTTTTGTGTTTAAATAGTTTTTAAAAAAGCATTGTGGGGATGCTTATAGTTTCCATTGTAAAGTAGATTCTTAATGGGACACTTTCTTGTAATTTTTGTTTATTAAAACACACCCTGTTGCCCCTGAAGTTTTTTATACTGAGATGAGTCTTATTATAAGATGACATCTCAGCCTGTGGTTTATGGCACTTAAATGTGTTATTCTGGATAGTCACTACACTAACCAGGGTTCATCTGGTTGACTGCCTATACTGTAGATGTCTGACATGATGTCTGCTGCTTTGTAATGGCTGTAATGTTGTAACACCTGTTCAGGTGAGATACTCAGAGGAATGTGATGATGGCTCATATTCTGCATCTGTAAATCCATTCATGTCTTAATGAATTTACACAAGCAAGATTTATTACAATAATATAAATAAACAATTTATTAACCAAAACATTTTTAGTCTTCTTGTTTTTAAGCATGATCTTTGTATATGGTTTCAGTGTGTTGATTTTATAGATGTTTCTGCGCGAAACTCTTATTTTCTAAACACTTGCTAAACTAAATTAAATAGATTATGATAAAAAATATCATTAGTCCAGTATAGTCCTTGTAATGTCAGAAGAGAGAGAAAGACATACCTACATACTATCAGTACTAAATAAATAGAAGTCAAAAGTCTTATATTTTATATTTGAAACCTTTCTTATAAATACATTAAATAAATATCTGTAGTTTTAAAGATAATTGTAATAATAATTAAAAAAAACTTTTGTCCAAATTTTTGGATGTTCTTAAATGTGTGTATCATTCAGAGAACCCTTAAGTGATCCGAATGAATGAATGAATGATGAATAGCAACTTTCATTGTAATGGGTAGAAAGGTACAACCAACTTAAAAGAAGAATTTTAATAGTAATAATTAAAGACAATATGAAAAACCCTGTTCAATGTCAATTAGATGAAACGCCAAGTGATGTAGTACAACCTAACATTTTCTTTATAATAGGGAAGTTAAAAAACTTTGAAAAATGCATATATATAAATGAAATGTTATTCAACAAAGTTAACTGGTCTAAACACACAGTCAAATTATACATTATTACATCCATTTTTAAAGAATTCTTTAAAAAACGTTTTTAAAAGCATTATTGACATTGACACATCTATTTCAATGCTCTCAAATGTCTATACTGTAGTTTCTCATAACAAAAATACGACCTACTTTTAGGGCCTAAAAGTAGGTCGTATTTTTGTTAGGGTATATATTAAGTTGACCGCCGACACCTGCTGGACGCGCTGACGGACTTGTCTGTGCGCGCTCTATGATAATGTTGCGCGCCCTCGACGTAGCTGTTTTATCTTCCAGCAGGTGGCGCGCTCTCGTTGTCTCTGATAGACCTGAAGGTGTTTGTCTGACCTGAGATCAGTGAGATGTGTTGAGAGCTCTAGCCGAAGTCTTAATTGCAAGAGTAATGAAGAGGAGGAGCTTTAAAACTGCACTCAGATCAGATGAGCAGCACTTATATTGAGTTATTGTGTGTGTGTGTGTGTGTGTGTGTGTGTGTGTGTGTGTGTGTGTGTGTGTGTGTGTGTGTGTGTGTGTGTGTGTGTGTGTGTGTGTGTGTGTGTGTGCGTGCGCGCGCGCGCGTGCGTGCTGCTATGTCTGTGTGTGTCTGCATGATGTGTTTGTGTAGTTTCAGTGAGATTCAGAGAAAGAAGGACAATGTCTCTTTGTTTCTTGATTCCCATCAGTCTGCCTGTATTTACACTCCCTGCAATCTGGATTATGTGAGTATTTCTGTAGTATTATTATCATTGTCTTCACATAACAGACACACACACACAAGAGATGTGTGTCAATAGTTTTCTATTGCTAAAAGTTTTATTGTACAGCAATGTAGGGAGGGATTATTTTAGAGATGATCAGATATATTCTTTTGTTTATATGAGGTGTGAAACTGCAGTTTTATTGTGTTTAACAAATGAGTTTTTAATGTTGTACAGTAATTAAGGAACCGTGATGTTAACTTAAACTGACACACTCTTTAGTTTCTAATAAGTTTGTGTACAAATGATTTTTATGTTACTAGTAAGATGGGTTTATGATGGTTAACAGTGAAATGTGTGTTTTACTATAGTAACCGTTTTGCTTTCATATTTACAGATATGCCATAGCCCTGAACAATCAACACATCTGTCCTGTTAATAACTGGTGAGTAGTGTGTGTGTGTGTGTGTGTGTGTGTGTGTGTGTGTGTGTGTGTGTGTGTGTGTGTGTGTGTGTGTGTGTGTGTGTGTGTGTGTGTGTGTGTGTGTGTGTGTGTGTGTCATGATTGATCTCTTCAGATATCAATACAATATCAATGAAGATGAGATGAAATCTTTCCTGTAAGAGTTGATTAGATTATATTGATGAAGAGAATCAATGAATGAATCAATGAATCAATCAGCTGTTTGTGTTGTTTTAAGTTTCAGCTGATGTTGTGTATTCAGTTGTTGTTTAATGAAGTTTATTATTTGTGATTTACAGGCTTTATAACTCATCATGTAAGACTCCTTTAGTCTTTCAGAGCACTTCTGACCTCTGCTGCACATTAGACAACATCCCACTTCTGAGGTACTGCAACACAACAAACACACAACTAATGCCAGAGTCTGTTCAACCTTTGCTGACCAACATGTGTGTGCGTGCACGTCTTTGTGTGTTTGTTTGTGTGTGTAGTAAATGTGGTGGTGTTCCTCCAGAGAGCTGCTGGTTCAGTCTGTTGTGTACGGCTTCATCATTCATGGGTGAGTTGTGTGGATTTCATGCAGTTTCTGATTCACTTCTGTAACCTGTACCATGAATCTGGTTTAGTTGGCTAACCGGGTAAGTTTAGGATTAGTTTGTGCACAGATGTTCATCACTATTGTATGTTTTGATTGGTCTGTGTTTCAGTGATTGTGATTGGTCTGCTGCGGTATGCACAGGTGATTCATAAGCAGAACAACAGTGTGTTGAACGTTGAGGGACTTTGTGCTGGTTGGCTCTGTGCTGCTGGACTGCTGATCGTAGGAAACTTTCAAGTAAGAAAACAGAGACATAATGACTTTTCTCTTTCAGTAAAATAAGATTTTATTCAGACTTGAAAGTTTAAGCAAGGGTTGATCTATAAATCATCAGTGACAAAACACAAACATACACATCAGCTCAAATGTGACCGAAATAAACTATCAATGCAAAGAAATATAAAGTCTCCATGCTGAACACGTCACGAGTCTATTATTCATTTATTTATTGTATGTAGATTATCATTTCTCAGTGTTTGCTCTGATGATCATTATGTGTTTGTGTTTGTTTTCTGCAGGTGGATCATGCTAAAGTTTTTCACTATGTTGGTGCAGGTTTGTCTTTTCCTGGCAGTCTGTTGTTTGTGTGCGTCCAGACGCTGTTGTCGTACCGTACAGCTGAAACACACAGAGATTTACACGTAGCTCATCTGAGACTGACGCTCACCACACTGGCATTGACCTCCATCGTGCTCAGTATCCTTCACTGCATCTGTCTGTCTGAACATCTGTCTGTCTGTCTGTCTGTCTGAACATCTGTCTGTCTGTCTGTCTGTCTGTCTGTCTGTCTGTCTGAACATCTGTCTGTCTGAACATCTGTACGTCTGTCTGTCTGTCTGAACATCTGTATGTCTGTCTGTCTGAACATCTGTACGTCTGTCTGTCTGTCTCTGTCTGTCTGTCTGTCTGTCTGTCTGAACATCTGTCTGTCTGTCTGTCTGAACATCTGTACGTCTGTCTGTCTGAACATCTGTACGTCTGTCTGTCTGTCTGTCTGTCTGAACATCTGTCTATCTGTACGTCTGTCTGTCTGTCTGTCTGTCTGTCTGTCTGTCTGAACATCTGTCTGTCTGAACATCTGTACGTCTGTCTGTCTGTCTGAACATCTGTATGTCTGTCTGTCTGAACATCTGTACGTCTGTCTGTCTGTCTCTGTCTGTCTGTCTGTCTGTCTGTCTGAACATCTGTCTGTCTGTCTGTCTGAACATCTGTACGTCTGTCTGTCTGAACATCTGTACGTCTGTCTGTCTGTCTGTCTGTCTACGTCTGTCTGTGTGTACGTCTGTCTGTCTGTCTGTCTGTCTGTCTGTCTACGTCTGTCTGTGTGTACGTCTGTCTGTATGTCTGTCTGTCTGTACATCTGTCTTTCTGTCTGAACATCTGTCTATCTGTACGTCTGTCTGTCTGTCTGAACATCTGTCTGTCTGAACATCTGTACGTCTGTCTGTCTGTCTGTCTGTCTGTCTGTCTGAACATCTGTCTATCTGTACGTCTGTCTGTCTGTCTGAACATCTGTCTATCTGTACATCTGTCTGTCTGTCTGAACGTCTGTCTGTCTGTCTGAACATCTGTCTATCTGTACATCTGTCTGTCTGTCTGTCTGTCAGTCTGAACATCTGTCTATCTGTACGTCTGTCTGTCTGAACATCTGTCTGTCTGAACGCCTGTCTGTCTGTCTGTCTGAACGTCTGTCTGTCTGAACATCTGTCTATCTGTACGTCTGTCTGTCTGTCTGTCTGTCTGAACATCTGTCTATCTGTACGTCTGTCTGTCTGTCTGTCTGTCTGAACATCTGTCTATCTGTACGTCTGTCTGTCTGAACATCTGTCTGTCTGAACGCCTGTCTGTCTGTCTGTCTGTCTGAACGTCTGTCTGTCTGTCTGAACATCTGTCTATCTGTACCTCTGTCTGTCTGTCTGTCTGAACATCTGTACGTCTGTCTGTCTGTCTGTCTGAACATCTGTCTGTCTGTCTGTCTGTCTGAACATCTGTCTGTCTGTCTGAACATCTGTCTGTCTGTCTGAACAACTGTCTGTCTGAACGCCTGTCTGTCTGTCTGAACGTCTGTCTGTCTGTCTGTCTGAACATCTGTCTATCTGTACGTCTGTCTGTCTGTCTGAACATCTGTACGTCTGTCTGTCTGAACATCTGTCTGTCTGAACGCCTGTCTGTCTCTCTGAACATCTGTCTGTCTGAACGTCTGTCTGTCTATCTGTACGTCTGTCTGTCTGTCTGTCTGAACATCTGTACGTCTGTCTGTCTGAACATCTGTATGTCTGTCTGTCTGTCTGTCTAAACATCTGTATGTCTGTCTGTCTGTCTGAACATCTGTCTATCTGTACGTCTGTCTGTCTGTCTGTCTGTCTGAACATCTGTACGTCTGTCTGTCTGAACATCTGTCTGTCTGAACGTCTGTCTTTCTATCTGTACGTCTGTCTGTCTGTCTGAACATCTGTACGTCTGTCTGTCTGAACATCTGTATGTCTGTCTGTCTGTCTAAACATCTGTACGTCTGTCTGTCTGTCTGAACATCTGTATGTCTGTCTGAACATCTGTCTATCTGAACGTCTGTCTGTCTGTCTGTCTGTCTGTCTGTCCATCTGAACATCTGTTTGTCTGTTTGTCCAGCATCACTCATGATATACTGTCATCATCTCATCATGTCTCTTCTAGCAGTCTTCTTACCTTAGAAGTTCACATCAGTTTAAATGTTGTGAGGTATACATGCTCAATATGAAGTAAACATTTTGACTCCTCTGTACCCAAATTATGAAAATCTACCATGTGTCTCTGTAAATAAAGAGATGAATGGAGTTATTTCTGTAGGGTCAGGTTGGAGAGACATCATGTGATATTATTTTTTGAATCAATCTTCCTTAACTTTTGTCCTGTAGGTGGTGTATTTTTTGTTCAGGAAAGTTTTATTCTCCAGCATGGAGCTGCAGTATTGGAGTGGTTGTTTGCTCTCATCATTCTGCTGTTTTACGGCTCGTTCTCACACGAGTTCAGCTTCATATCTACAGAAACACTCGTGAGTGTATTGAGAAGACAGACTTCTTCTGAAAAAGACCAAACACTGGACAAATCACAGCCAAAAGTCTGATGTATTCATGACACATTGACCTGTGGTTTTATACTCGCTGCCATTCTAGCAGCAACTTGAGCTGCATTCTGATTTATAAGACAGAACGCTGAGAGAAATCTCTTCAAGTATTCAAAGGTACCCCGACTATGAAGACTTGTATGCTTAAATACTTTAGATTTGCTTTCAACTACTAAAAGTGATTTATAGAAACAAATCAAATATACTATTACTTCAAAAAACCTTACTCATTTAAACCTATGGAGGCCGCCATTATGTTTTGCAAATTGATGACGTGAAATGGTTGTACTACATCCTGCTGTCTGTGTGCTTTTATAAGTCTCATCTTCTGTTTTACATCATTTCATAATCTAATAACTGAAGACTTGTTTATTATGTACTATGTATAGTGATGAAAAGCAAAATGGCAGCCTTCCATTAAAAAAAGATTGTTCATGTTTATTAAAACTATGACATTTACTGTTTTCATTTACACATTTATATTGCCAATCCCAGTGTTAATCTAATTAAACCATACATGTTTTTGTAACCAGGGTAACTTTTAAGAGATTAACTTTGAATAATAAATGCCCTTTTAGGAGAAAAACACAAAACATTATATGGCATGTTTACAAACAGAAACAGATTCATATTTGGGTAGAATTTTTTTCAGGCATTTCAGTTTCTGATTTTTCATTTGGATTAAGTATCTGATGGATCTGTTATTCAGGATTATTCTGGTTTGGTTTCAGGTCTGTCCTTTAATATGATGATTGTCTCAGTGTATGTTGAATTTAAAATTGTTTCATTTTATTAAAAAAAACTTTGTTGAAACTTTTAGAGGTTTGTCTGCATTGTGTGATATTGATGTAACATTTCTGCAATGTTTCTCTGATTTTTCATATCATTATGGGACAGTTTAACCATTAAACTTTAATGTTTAAACTGGTTTTATAAATACAGCAAAAATCGTTTGTTTGTTGGTAACATATTTTTATTAAAACTGTTCAATCAAAAAGTCAAGGCATTTTTTCAGGACTGGTGATGGGATTTATCTTTTAGCCAAACAGAAATGTGACGAGGAAACTTCATCTGCAACATTCAGCAGCACATTAGTCGAATAATGTTGTGTTTCAAACATTTACTCGTGTTAAAAAGATCTATGTTGTTAATTGGTAAAATCATTATGGGGACAGGGATTAGACTAGTCCTAGATTAAAATAAATGTGAGAGCTGTACAAACTGAAAGCAACTTGTACTAACATATCTTAAAATACATCAGTGCCCTTTGTTTTACCTCAAAATGTACACAAGTAATGGTTTTAGTAAGGCATGTTTGTTAAAACTAGCTATATGTCCGAATTAAACTAAGGCCTATCCTGGTTTAAGATGGCCTAATCCCTGTCCAGGAAACCAACCCTATAGGTTTTAAATCTGTTGGTGTCTACGGGATTATATTGAGATGAGATCACTATTACAGCAAACAAGTTAATGGGAAGAACCCATCCTCTAAAAAACACAAACAAACAGGTGTTTAATCTACACTAAACAGGGCTGATGTACATTAAACACAATAGTTGTACTGTAGATGAGCAATAAACTAATAAATAACCTAGAGCTTAATATCAGAAAAACACACACCAACCAACTTCATGAAAGATCACTGAAGAAAGCGCAACTAATCGTTAATCTCGAGCCTCCGGAAGCGCGTCACTGCTGCGCCGTTACCATGGAGACTGAATCAACCTGACGTAAACAAAGGAGCGTGTCCGCCGTTTAATAGCGTCAGTAAAACAATAAACCATTAACTAAGATCTGAAATAGTGCTGTATTGAGTTTTAAAATGGATGAGGATGTGAGACAGGTGGATGCCGAGTATTTGAGGAGGAATTTGGGTCGCTGTCTTGCTGAGGGTTTGACTGAGATCGTAGAACGGAGACCACTCGACCCCATTGAGTTTCTGGTGCACTGGATACACAAATACAAACTCAACAATCAACTCATTCAGGAGGTACAACAACCGACAAACACACACACACACACACACACACACACACACACACACACACACACACACACACACACACACACACACGAAGCTTTGGCTGCCAAAAGATCTAAAGTAACTTAGTTAAAGTTAACTGAGATGTTTCTGATTTTGCCAGTACTGATTCTAGTTCATTTAAAGGTTAAATATCAGCACAAACAGAATCAAAAGCATATTTCCATCGCAAAATGTTTCAGAGATCCGTCTATCAGAGAGAGTTAGAGGAGCAGCAGCGCCGAGTCCGAGAGGAATCAATCCATCAGAAACTCCTGGAGGATGAGCAGAAACAGATCAATGATGCACACCATCAACTCAAAGTGAGATCAGACTATCTGATTACTCGAGACATTATTCACCTTTAAAGACATCAACCACATTTAGTCTTTATGTTATTTTGACTCTAAAGCTTACAGAAGAGTCTGGGCCAGAACCAGCACGTGAAAGAGACAACAGAGATCCACCTGAAGCTTATGAGCAAGACAATCAGGTTCATGTCACTTCTCATAAACATCTGCTCATAACACACACACACACACGCACGCATACGCACGCACGCACGCGCACACGCATGCACGCACGCACGCACACACACACACACACACACACACACACACACACATGCACACACACAGTGAGATTGTCTGTTTACATTTTATAGCAGATCATTACAGAAATTGCACCTGAAGATCTGCAGTCCACAAATCCCCCAGAATCAGATCCAGTAATGAAGGAAGTCACACAACAATCAGATCCATCTCAGCTGATTGACAGCACTGCAGAAGATCAGGTGATCAGTCATAATCAGATTACATCAAACCTATAGATGAGGAAGATGATAACAGCTGAAGGTTGTCATTTATACATCTCTGAATGTTTATAATCTGTAAGGAGATAAATAAAGATGAATCAGATGAAGAAGCTGATCAGAGCACAGATGTGGATCAAACCCATGAGATCCCCAACAACCCACAGGTAAATGTCCTCACCTGTCGATGATAGATGACATTCAGAATTGAATAAGAATTAAACTAAAATAACGTTTGTTAATATGTCAGCAATGATACTGGACAACAGTAGTCTAATAAACTCCAACATGATCTTCAACAAGTAATATTTAGAATTTAAACTGTGTTACCAAGTTACATACAGCTTCTTTAAATTAATCATGACAAAAAATGATGATAAGCCGTGTACTTTTCCATCAATCCGCTCTGTTAGTGATTGTAAACGTTACACTTAAAATTAAGTTCAAACGTCATTGTGGGCCTGATTGTAAACAACTTCGAAAACATCACAATAAATAAATAAGTATTAAAGATGAATATTAGGCTTTTCTCTGTGCTCTGGAGAAATTTAGATTAGATAAAATGTACACCCATGTCTGTCTGTATCCTAATCTTAAGGGCCAAAGTGAAGCAGATTCAGTTTCATCTGAAGTGAATCCAGTTCAAGATGATGAAGCTCAAGCAGAGAAAACTGATGAAGCAGATTCAGAAGAGAGACAGACAGAGATGCAGATTGTGAGTACCAGATATCAGTCAGTGAATACAGTAACAATAATAATAGTTGAGTTCTAAAGAGAAAGAGTAATGATTGATCTGATATCACTTCTGTCTCTCCTCAAAGGAATCAGAACATGAAAATCATTCAGATACAGTGGAGGAGCACGACGATGCCGTGAGACCTGAGGATTCAGCTCAGCCTGACGTACTTCAGTCTGATCGACAGGTGAAGGGTTAACAGCTGTTTCTCTAGTATGATAGATTAATATATCAGCTAGGACAGCAGGACATTACATCATCAGTGTTGTTCAATAACTGTGCATGATTGGCTGATTGAGAGAATTGAAATCTATTGATGCACAATCCAGCAGATAACACATAATTTAATGAGTTTATATTTTATATAAGTATAATGTTTATGTAGCTATTATGTGCAAATTTTTTATGTGATTACATATAAGCATTATATTAGCATCAGACATCAGTTTTTATGAATTGTTATAGCATTAAAATGGTTAGAAGCACTACAGAAATACTGGAAGACTATAGAATAGTTAAAGGTCATTAACCTGTCAGTCATGATGAGAGTGATGTCATATGTGCTGTTTGTTTTTTGTGTACAGGAGGAAGATGAGAGAGTCTGTAGATAACATCAAACACACACACACACACACACACACACACACACACACACACACACACACACCTACATCTCTTGTTTCTGTTGGTTAATATTTTCCATCTTTCCATTTCATATCTTACTGCTTTAATAAAGAAATAATGTTTCAAGTCAATGTTTCTGAGTTCAGACTGTTGTGTAACACAAACGCTGGATTCACATTAACACTGTGACTGTTAAGCTTCATATAAACCTTGTGAGCAGCCACACACACAGTACAAACACACATAGTACACAAACACACACACACAAGGCCTGTAAGACTGATGTATTTAAGATCAGGTGTGTCTAGAGAGTCAGTGAACAGCTCACTGCTTTGTGTTTTGGAGATGTTTGTAGTGTTGTGTTGTCGGGTTTGGAGTGAGTTATGGAGCCGTTGACCCGAGCCGTGAGCTCTCTGGGTTTGATGTTCATCGAGGCGTTTAGATCTTTCACTGAGATGTTTCTTACACAACCTTTATGTGCAACGCTCTCTCATCTGAGTGAAACTGACCTCAAAACCCTGGATGGAGGTGAGAAGTTTAGTGTGACCCCTAAAAATCATTAGAACTCAAAATATTTGAGTTGAACTGCATTAGATTTACAGTATCTGACAACTAACTTGGCTTTTCTGAGTCAATTATTAAAATGAGTTTTAATCAGCTGGTGATTTTAATTGAAGTGAGTTCTGCTGAAGTTCTCACGTGTGTCCTGCAAAGGTGTACATCAACACATTTATGACAGATATATGATCCACTAAAGATCACACAAATGTTGTAGGTCACTACTTGTCACCTGCTCTTTCTCAAGTAGGTTCTTTAAAAACATGCCATATTATTTTGCAGATGGTTTGGTCAATGTATCTTTTCTGAAGGATGGTGATTAAATAAAGGATTTGTTTGCATTATGTAAGCAGTTTTACACAATCTTAAAGATTTCACTCTTCACTGGTGCTGTTACAAAACCATTACAGAGATGTTTCTATGCTGAAACACATTCCTGAGATATGACTCGGTGTTCTTTGGCATCTATGTGAGAGTTTAATGTTATGTACGGATGGCTGTGTGTTTAAAGCAAGAGAACTGTGGGAAAGTTCAGGAGCTCTTAGAATGGCTGTCAGGAGACCTGGAGGATTTCTGTGCACATCTTACACATTAAAGTTTTCTGCTATGACAAACAAAAGCGCATTGTTGTTCCACCACACTACTGGAATATGTTTTGTCAAATGTTTTATGTTTGTATGTGCGTTGATGACAGATTGACTCTAAACTCAAATAAAGGACCCGATGTTTTATACACGCACATAAACCTCACCATCACCACAATACAACACAGACAATAAAAACACAAAACTTATGGGTCATTTATTATTACCATTATCAGATGTATTACTCTATATCTCTATATACTGTATATTATTTCTTTATAGATTTTTAACACACGCTCATGTTGTGTGTTGTATGTATTTTATGCTTGATTTATCAGCATTATATGTGTCTACACTTCAACATTTAATCAGTTTTTACATTGGCAACTCAACTGTAAATGTGTGTAAACCTCTGTTTAATGGAGAGATCATTTGTGTTAGTGAAGGAGATTTATCCATCAGTTACAGTGGTTTCATATAAATCACAACTGATCAGAGGTCAGGTGTCTGAGTTTCTTATGGTTCTCTCTCCTGATTGGTTCATGCTTTATTTATGCAAATGCTTCTCTTTAAATATGTTTGTGAGTGTAGTGTGAATGTTCAGTACGAGATGAAGAAACACAAACCACACTGAATCATCGACAGTAAGTGAATATGCAAACAGAGTCTTTCTTACAGTTCAGTTTGTGTAAATATTGTAGTCTTGTATATATACGAAGGTTGAATCTCTGTGTGTCTCAGTGTTTCTTCAGGATATGGAGAGTTTCTGTGGGTTGGGTTTGTGGTCTCTGGGTTTGTGTGTTTTGGTTGCTTGTGTCCTGTTGGTCAACACAAATCTCTTTCTGACCAAACCTGCTCAGACATCTTTAGATACACTGGCCAGAGCCGATCTCAAATCCACCACTGGAGGTAAAACTTTATTTTTATATTAATGTGTCATTTATGTTTGTTTAACTTTTAAACATAACAAGTAAACCAAAATCTGAGTTTAATTTAAACTCTACATGAATCATGAACCCTTTGTGTTTTTCGGAGCAGATGAGGTGAATTATAAAGCTGGGAGTTTGTGGGAGAAGACTGGAGCTGTCATTATGGCTGTTCGACGACCAGGATGATCTTTGTGCAGAGAGGTGTGCGTCTGTGTGTGTGTTCTCTCTTTTTGCTATTCACAGTTGCTTTAAAGCAGTGGTTCCCAAACTTTTTCAGCGTGCGGCCCCCCTTGTGTACGGTGCATTCCTTCGCGGCCCCCCAAAGAAAATTTGTGACAAAAAACTGTTGTAAAACTCAACATTTTAATAAAAAAAACCATTCAATTATACAAAAAGTAGTGCTTTTGGTTAGTAGCCTTATTTTTTAGGTTTAATTACACAGAATTCATGATAGTATTTCATAAAATGTCATAAAACTGGGTGCCCCCTGGCACCATCTTGCGGCCCCCAGTTAGAAAACCACTGCTTTAAAGTACCAATACACAAACCCCAGAGCACAGACTGTGTTTTTTTGTGTGTGTGTGTGTTTGTTTGTGTGTTATGTTGTATTATTATGTTGTGTGTGTGTGTCAGGAGGCGTCTGTGCTCTCCTCTCTGAAGCCTCAGTTAGATGACAGTGGTGTTCCTCTGTATGCTGTTGTAAAGGAGAACATTGGTTCTGAGATTGAGGACTTCAGACCGTTCTTTAATGGAGAGATCTTCCTGGATGAGAAGGTGATTATGGGTAGAATTTGCATTCAGTATATTTTATAAATGTTATATCTGGCTATTTCAAGGCTTTTTGTTGATTAGCTTGTACTTGCTGTCTTTACATAATTCACATGAGCTTTCACTGTTTTATGCAGACAATAGAAAGTTGTATAGTTTACCAAGATTGTATTTAACATAAAGGACTGTAATGATTGAACGTTTAGTTATTTCCAGTCATTATAATCTCAGGCCTGATGGTGTAACAGTGATCTCCTCCTATATAGTTGAAGATTTGAGTGTCATGAATGAAATTCTCACACCTTAAAAAGATTGATTTAATGTGCAGAAAAGTTAGAAACTGCATTCAGAGCCTCAAATATTTAATATTGTAGAGGAGTTTTTACCATAGAGCCAGAAAAAAATGATTGCATCAGTCACTAAAGAACGCTTTGTATTATCATCTGTCTCATATCAATCACAATTTATATCTGCTTGATTAAAAACAATAGATTATAAAAATATACATTATAGATTGCTGTACTGTTTTAGAAATGTTTCTATGGATCTAAGCAGAGGAGGATGACGGGATTGGGAATCGCTCGTCTTGGGGTGTGGAGGAACCTTCTACAGGCGTGGAGGAAAGGTTACCAGGGCAACAGAAAGGGGGAGGGTTTCATTTTAGGAGGCTTGTATGTGATTGGACCAGAAAATCAGGTAATGTTCTCCTGACATCTTTATGACACATGATTACTTTTCCACATACAAATGACATCACTGCCGTGTTGTAGGGAATTCTGCTGGAGCACCACGAGAAAGAGTTTGGAGATAAAGCAGATCCATCAGATGTCCTGAAGGCTGTCAACAGAATCCAACGCAAACAGAATTAGATCAAAACATCTACACAAGTGTGTGTGTGTGTGTGTGTGTGTGTGTGTGTGTGTGTGTGTGTGTCTGAGAGTGTTTATATGACAGATTGACCTAAAACTCTTATAATGGGACAGTCCTGATGATTTACACTTCAGACTCCTGACACACAACGACACACAACAGCTTTATAACTCAACATCAAAAGCACAGGCACACAAATGAACATCTAGCAGTTTTTGATACACAAAATGTGTTCTTGTGTTTAATTTAGGGGGAAAGTGTCTTTAGTTGGCGATTCTTAAAAGACCAAATTATCTTTTTATATTAGAAAAAATCTAAATACAGTTAGACAACATGTGAGGTTTTAATAAACATAAATATATCATTGTAATGTAGGCTATATTTCATTCATTTTACTTCTCTTTACACATCAATCATTTGTAACGTGAATATGATGTATGTTTATTAAATAAATGATATAAAACACATTTGTTTCGTTTTGATTATTATGAAATATTACAAAACAAAAATGCAGTTTAAAAGTGACACCGTCGGATGAGGGGCGGCCTCTGTGTGAAGATTGACGGTTGTTTAAACCAATCATAAACTTACAATCCTCTACCCACGGCCAATCAAAGAGCGGGTCACGGCAGAGGGCGGTCACGAGCGCAGGAGTCAGAAATTACTGGAGTCACGTCACGATGACAACAGGTAAAAATAGTTAAAATACAGGTACAGTTTTTACCTGCGGGTTAAATAATCAGCTTAATGTTATTGATAGAAGAGGTTTGTGTTTTATTTCAGTTTAATGAAGTCATGGCGTCACTCACACGAGCCTTTAATACGACCTGACAGAACCTAACGGAGCGTCTCGTCGATGTTAATGTTATAGACATTCTTAAAATGAACAGCTTGTACTCATTTAAAACTCTATACATGAATGACTACTGAAATATAAGCGTGTGATATTTGTGTGTTCTGCTCTCTGACGTGCGGGATGACATCAAAAACTTCTATAAATGATAGATATTAATTTACAGTAACTTGAACATCTCTCTGTCTGTGTGCGCATGCGCGTCTGCAGGTGAGGTGGTAAGATTGACAGTCATCAGAGGTGATGATGGTCAGCTTGGCTTTAGTGTGCGAGGAGGATCTGAGCATGGACTTGGTGTTTTTATCAGTAAAGTTCAGAGGAACAGCTCTGCAGGTGAGAGACATTTTACTGACTCTGTGTCAAATAATTTATGTCTCACTCACATCAATAATACCTAGCTAGGGCTGCAAAGGGGCGGAAATTCAATTCCATTGGAACTTAATCTTGGGATTTTTGAAAACATAAGCTATCACATAAAAAGATAAATAAAAACATTTTATTTGGTCATAAGCAGACATGCATGCAATGTAATGCACATTTTAAACAATCCTGATACTTACACTTATCAAGCCACGAATTTGTTTGATCAAAAATCCTTCAGAAGTAATTCTAATATGAATTTTTGATGGATTTTTGACCAAATAAATGCAGGCTTGATGAGCATAAGAGACTTCTTTCAAGTAATATGTCCAAACTTTTGGGTGGTACAGTAAATCTGTATGATAACAGAAAACTGACTAGAAGAATATAAAAGTAAGATCATCACAGCTACTGTACATGATAGATAACCTCATAAATGTTCAATGAAATAGTGCTGGCTTACATTTAGATAACTAATTTACTGGCTTCAAGACATGATCTGTGTATGTTATGAAGAATGCAGGGGGTGTGGCCTCAGTGGCCCATAATAAGCAGTGTGCATGTCAAATTGCATGAAACCTTCTGTTACAGGCAACTATGCTATGCACATTTTTCAAATTTCCATAAATTCAAGTTTATTCCCATGGAAAGTTTACAGCCTCTAAATTCCTGGTATTTTGCAACCCTAGTAATAGCTGATGTCACTTACATTAAAGAATCCTAAAGGATACCCTATGATTAAAATTAAAAACACCTCAGAACACAAGACAGTTATGTTTCTGTAGGAGGTCTAAAGCTGGTCTCATATCCTCAGACTTTTGTCCATCATCATAAGCGTGTAAAAAAACTTTTATACTGTACATACATGTGCTTGTGTGTGTGTTTGTGTAGAGCTGGCAGGGTTGTGTGTTGGTGATAAGTTATTAGAGGTAAACGGTGTCAGTATGGAAAATATCAGTATGAGCAGCGCTGTGAAAGTGTTGACGGATCACACTCGCCTCCGATTGGCCGTTCAGCGTGTGGGCCGTGTACCTGGAGGCCGATATACCAATGAGAAAACCACATGGTGAGTCTCACACTCATTCAGACCCTCAGAGGTCCAGCACTATGAGATCTGATACATGTATGTGTGGGTTTAGGGTGGATCTGATTCACCGTCGGATGATTGTAGAAGAATCAGACACTCCTGTCTCTGCATACAGTTCAGATGGAGCTCTTTGTCGGACGGTTCACTTACATCTCTCTCACATTCAGTCCTGTCTGGGGCTCAACATCCGTGGTGGACGAGAGTATAACCTGGGCATATACATATCAAAGTTAGTACAACATTAAACACACACACACACACACACTCTTTAATATGTCTTTACGATTGTGCAGTCTTCAATATAACCTAATAGCAAGTAGTATTAATGTTTTATTTTGCATTATATTCATATTACACTTAATATTTATGGGTCCGTTGTGTCTGATTGGCAGGCTGGATCCTGGCGGTCTGGCAGAACAGGGTGGGATTAAAATGGGAGATCAGATCCTGTCGGCCAATGGTGTTAGCTTTGAGAACATCAGTCATCAAAGAGCAGTGGAGGTGTTGAAGAGTCAACCTCATGTCTTACTGACCATTAAAGTAAGTGTACACAGACAGACAGACAGACAGTGATGCTCGACTCTGACAGATGGTTGATGTGGGTCTCTGTGTGTGTGTGTGTGTGTGTGTGTGTGTGTGTGTGTGTGTGTGTGCGTGCGTGCGTGCGTGCTTGTGTGTGTCTCAGGCCTGGAACAGATATCTGTGTAAACTCATTGACGCTGTGTGTATCAATCTATCATATAGTTCTGCTTTTAGACAAATGAGTTCATGTGATGTTAATGCTGCTCTGTTTCCACCACAGGAAGCAGGAAGATATCCAGCGTATAAAGAGATGGTGACAGAGCTTAGCTGGATGAATAAATGTAAGCTTCAAAAATATCAGCTTCTATACAACAATATAAATCTGTTGTTATCAGAGGCGGACACTATTTAAAGTATTTTTACTTTCTACATAAAAGTACATTTTTAAGTATTCGTATTTTATCAGTGTTTTTCTTTGGAAAACATACATTCCAAAGCATATTATCATAATTTTTACTCCACTACAAATCATAATTTCAAGTTTTTGGTTAAGTACATTAAACATCTAGTATTTTTTTACTTTTACTTTAGTAAAAAGTACTTTTGTACTTTCACTCAAGAAAAGTAAAAGTACACAATTGTTATGTAATTAGGTATTAAATCAATTTTAATATGAAATATAAAAGGAATACACAGTATGATTCTACTCATTTTTTGTAAAGTAATTTTTTCCCAAGACAAACACTCTGATGAAGCACAGATTCTTGAAAAATTTACTTAAAATACTCAAGTCCGCCTCTGGTTGTTATGACCTTTGACCTCTTTCAGCAGGTAGCGAAACAGAGTCTGATTCTCAGTCGTCTGTGTCCTCGCTGTCATCTGGGACTCCTCTGGGATCTATGAGTGGTCTCTCTCAAGCTACTCTGCCTGTTAGTTTACCCTTAGGAGCCAAAATGTCTGACGTGCGCAGCTCCACCGAGTCCCAGTTTCATTCGGGTCCCACTAATAACGGTGGTCAGTCAGAGCAACTGCGAACGTTGAGTCGAGGAACCGTGGAGCTGTTGCAGGACTCTGTTATCCGGAGCGAAGGAGAGACAAACAGGAGGGAAGGCCGGATCGTGGCTCCGGGTCAAACCGGTCCTCCCATACGCCGAACGCAAAGTCATGTGACTGCATCAGGTGGGCTGGGTGCAATGGGTGAAAACACAGGACTTTGACTCATTCATTTGTTTTAAATATTACATCTTTTGCATTGTGTCCATATAGCTTCAGATAAGATAAAAATATATAAAAGATGAAGTACTGTTGAAGAGATGTATGCTTGTTAACAAGTAGCTATTTAGTGTTTAAATATATTGAGTTCAATCAGAAACAACTATACTGTGATAAAATGACTCGTGTCAGGATGGTTCATAATAATAATGTTGCACTTTCAGACTCCTGATGGCAATAATTTCATGATCATCTGGCAATAATACAGTCTGTTTTAACAGAAGAAGAGAAGTGGAGAATAAATCAAGAGATAAACCGTCCCGTTCAGCGCTCCAGAACCTTTATCAGTCTGTTCCGGAAGAGAGATTCCTCCAGATCTGTGTCCCGTTCAGAGAGCAATCAGGGTAACATTAAACACCAGGGGTCTCATTTATAAAGCGTTGGTTAGAATCATGCGTACGCCACTTCCCATACAAAGGTTGTGATCTATAAAAAACAAACTTGATATGGAAAAGTGCACTAAACTAATGTAAGTCTGAAATAACACTTATTCATTTTTATATGACTGCGAGGGAAACGCTCATGCAGCATATATCATACACGTGCACTATACGAGCAGAAAATATTAATTTTATTTTAGTGATACCACTAAATCATGTTGTGATATTGACAAGGTGTTAATGTTCTGTCTAACTGCTCTAAACATATAAATGCTTCATGAGGTGATTTGCATTGACTATTTATGGTTAAACATGGGTGTACAGGGCGGGATATGAGGCAGATTCGTGTATGCACACTTGCAGGTGATCTGTGATTTATTAAGGTAACATTGCTTACAGGTACGCACGGTTTTATAAGTGAATATTTTTTGCCGTACGTAATTTTTGGCTTTTGTGCGCATATAGACTTTTATTAAGGATCCTATGCACAGTTTTATAAATGTCGACTTGTTGATTTGCTTAGCTAAAATGTCTTGAGATTCACCTAAATATGTTACTTAATTGTTAAATGTGTTTGATTAAAAGCTGTATGTTTCTGTAGGCAGGTATGATGATGATGATGATGATGATGATGTATCTGGGCAGGACGCTCTGACTCGCGTGAGAGAAATGGCTGTTAGATTACTGGAGGATGAAGATGTGAATGTGCTGCTGGAGATCTGTCAGAGGGTAAGAGAGATTTCAACCTACAGTCCTGATGATGGACAGAATTAACATTTAAACTCTAATTAAACTCACATGTAATCTACCTCCAGTATTTAACAGATGGAGGGGTGCAGGCGCTGGTGAACACCCTACTGAATACACTAAACACACCAGAGAAACTCCTGCTGCTCAGAGAGATCAGGTGATGTCAAACCACAGTACGTTTGTACACTTCTTTCAATGTGAATATCTTTATAATGTCTTTAAAGGCCCGGTTTTTTTCTGTGTTTATGAAGGGATTATTACAGTGTGCAATATAACATGTGTTCATGTTTCACATGTAAAAAAACATGGTATTTTTCACACAATTGACTTATCTGTATAGCGCCGCTGTTTTCACTGTCCTATAAACGGTCTGATGTCTTCCTTGTTCTATGAAGTCCCTCCTTCAGAAATACATAACGAGTTTATTACTCTAATCAGATGAATGTCGGTTATAAATATATAAATATTATTCTCTTTCAGAACGCTTGTGTCCTCTGATGATCTTCTGCTCTTTAACCACACGGTGGCTCCATATGAAGAAGAAGCTTATGATATTCTGAAGAGTCGTTCATGTAAAGTTCTTATCAAATATTAAAAACCATCTTAACGTACATTTAAACTCTGGTGCATGATCGCAGACAGACGCTTTATTTGTATAAATTTAGGTAGAAATTCTCCACTGCTCTCCCCTCGGACAGACCGCACACCCAGACGTCACTTTGTTCCTCCTATGACAGGTGAAGTTTATGTCACAAACCACTTCCTGAGATTCACTGGGGCTTCTCATTCAGAATGATTTACATGATGTCTTGTGATGTGGTAGAAAAACTGAACCAATGTTTCTTCTGTGGTGTGATTTATTTCTAAATAACATGCACTGTGTAAAGAGTAAGTAAATGGGGTCGATTTTAAGGTATAGATTGGTAGCGTATCACATGACCACTATCATAACATCATTATCATACTTGGTCATATTGTATTTTACATAATACTTGTGCATTTGGCAGATGCTTTTATCCAAAGCAACACATTTTTATTAGTATTCGTGCATACCCTGACAATCCAACCCACAATCTTTTGGACTGTTAACAAACAAGCTTTACCAGTTGATTCACAGGAACAGGAATATTAAAGGATGTAGCATTAACGTAACTTAGATGGACATGCCTACGACCCTTTGTAAATGTGTATTTTACCTCAATAATCAGCTGACTGACGGTTCACAGATCATAACTCGTATGTCTCTCTGTCTCAGATCTCCACGGTGAGTTTGAGCTGCATTCAGCGCAGGATGTGGAGAAACAGAAACGGGTTAAAGAAGATCTAGAGCAGCTCGCCCTGTCCTGTTATAAAGAACAGAACGAACCTCTGCAGACGTCCACAGCTTTCAGCACGTTACAGGACGTTCCTCTAGACGCTTATAAGCACACAGACACATTAAGATCATCCAGCTCCTCTGTTCTTCTCCCCAACTGGCTATTGGCAGAAAACACACATTCAGATTCTCCACAGACACCTGAGAATAGTTTGACCCGACCCGATGCCCTGATTTTACACTCGGGTTATGCCGTCATTTCAAAAAGTGGGCGGCTTCCAGGGATCAGGACAGACGGTGAAGAGGAACCGGGACAGGATGTGTTGTTCACTGTAGTGGACATGCCTCGCCACAAGAGGCCGCTGCTGTCACAGATCTTTGGTTCCCTTAAAATGTCTCACAGTTCAACCGTGTTACCCATAAAACAGTCCTGGCAACATCAGAGATCAGGCCGTGAAACACACAACCATGATGCCCACATGGAGCAGGACTGCTTTGAGTTCACTACAGTCAACATTAGCAAAACCAAGCAGTCTCTGGGTATTATTTCATATTACTTTTCACTTTAGTGCATTAAAATAAATCTAAATAGAGCACAAACCTTTCTGATATTTGATGGATACATTTAGTTTTATGGACCTGTCGCAGACAGTGTATTCACAGTTTTACACACATTTCATTATAAAGTCTGTGTGTAGTTTGTGATGTGGGTGAAGTGTAATTAAAATGTGTTTTACTCTGATTAGGGATCAGTATATCAGGTGGGGCGGAGTCCCGTGTTCAGCCTACGGTGAAGATCGAGAAGATTTTCCCAGGAGGAGCGGCGTCTGCTAATGATGTCCTGCAGGTAAGAAACTTGATCAGTGGTGTCCAAGAGGGCCACTGTCCTATCATGCTGGAGTTTAGCTCTTACACACCTGAACCAGCGCATCATTAAAACATCCAGGTAGATTAGTTGAGGCAAGTTGGAGCTAAACTCTTTTCAGGACAGTGGCACTCCTGAGTTTGCACAACCCTGCTATTGATGAAGGTTTAGATGATGAGTTTATAAACCTGTTTTCTGTGTCTCAGGCAGGGTTTGAGCTGGTGTCAGTGGATGGTGTTTCTCTCCAGGGTGTGACCCATCAGGATGCAGTAGACATCATACGAGAGGCATTCAAAAATAAAGCCACTGATCCTATGGAGCTCGTGGTCAAAGTACCCACAACACACTCCAGTAACATTATACAGCAGAACTAAAATACTCTGCAGTCTTTGGGGACGTGCAAACCAAAGCTTTTACGCTGGTGTATGTTTTCAATTGTTTCTAATGGAAGCGCTGCATTTTTTTTCACGCTGACAGCCGGCGCTCGCCAGTTTTTACATGCTCAGTGCTGAGAGTTAAAAATATTCAACTTTGGGTGAAAAGCTCAGCTCGTCATTGTCAGTTTTCACACGGCCATCCAGTCACAGTGGAGGCGTGACAGCCGCGTTTAAATGCTTTGGTGTGCACGCTACCTTAATCTGAAACAGTCCTGCAGAGTTTAGATCCGATCCTTAATGAAACAGCCCTGATCCAGCTAATTCAAGATTATTAGAAACTTCCAGGCAGGTGTGTTGGATGTAAACTCTGCAGGACTGTCAGACGGAGTTTATCATCACTGCATCAGAACCTTTAGATTGATTTTCATCATGACGTTGTCTTGTCACCTGAATTAATTTAAACGACTTCAATGCACTCAACACACTGACTGTCTTAGCTGCCAATAGACAGTCACACTGAGTAACCTGCACAGCATTCTGGGAAGTGCTCTTACATGATCATTATTATCAGGAAATGATTGACATGATTCATCCGTCCACATGCTCATATTGCTGACAACTGACTTCACACACACAGCACGCTGGGCAGCTCGGCTCTCTTTAGGACAAATGCTGTTTTTATAAATGAATGCCTCTGGTGACTGTGATGATAACTCTTAATAATTAGAAATGTAAAAGCATTTTCAGATGCGTTTTAAAGTTTGAATAAAATTCAAGTAAATGTTGTTCAGTGCAGCGGTTTAATTACAAATAATAGCTCATAGGAATATACAGTACAGCATGAAAAATAGACATGTATTGACTTCATACAAACACGGTTATTTAAAAAATGTACAATACTGCCAGAAGAATCACTCACACAATACAGAGCGCTTAAACATCCTTTGGTCTATTCACAGTGACTTCTATGTAGTAAGTACACATTATAGTGTCCATTATAAACTTATTGAGTATACAGCATGAATCTAAACAGTAACAGTGTTTTAGTCGAGTACAAATATAACAGTCTATAGCTTACGCATATGGCCATAAAACACAGCGTCTATGGACCTTAGGATTAATTATTGTTGTGTCAGAATTAATATCTCAGATTATACCGCATATATGATAATATCAATGTGGATCAATCATGTGTGGTTTTGTTTCATTACAATATTATATTTCAACATATGATATAATGATAACAGATATCTGAGCGTTCTCCTTTTCTTTCTGTATTTATGAGTGATTTTCACTGCTCTGAAACACGATTACAATCATTCTGACAGCATGAATCCACTTCATCTGTGCTTTTTATTTAATAAGGAAAATAATGAGTTAAATGTTGTTGTTGGATTGGTTTAGTGCAGATGGAGTGATAAATGAAGCCATGAATCACACAAAATCTTCCTCACTTCTGTGAGTTTACTTCAGACACACACACACACACACACACACAAATGCAGACGCACACGCAGACACACACATTCATTAAATGAGACTGTTTTGTGCTTCAATGTTTGAATTACAATCCCAAAATAAATAATGACACTTGAAGTCAAATAAATACTTTTTCACAAATATTGCATTGTATAAGTAAGATTGTAAGCTAAGCAAGCATCTCATCATATTACAGCATGTGTAAAGCGTTGGGATTGTGTGTGTCTGAAGGTAGATGTGATGATGTGTTTTTGACAGATCTGTGTATCTTCTCGTCTTATACGCTCTGATCTGCTCTTACTGTCAATGATTCATCAGTGCATGTTATTCAAAACAATGTTCGTCTTAGTGATCTTTCTTCAAAACGACTCAGTCACAGCTTCTCTAAAACAATTTACCTTCTTAAGTGATGTCATCAAGACTATATACCACCTTATATTTTGAGACATTCTTTACCATCCAATAAGCTTTATGTCATTCACAATACTGATGTAAAATGGGTTGCAATCATTTTATGTTGACTTGCAGCTGGTGGATCTTTATTAAAGGCAGAATGCATTTCTGAAAAGCATCGCATGGCAGTAGACATCGGTTTAAGATACTAGATCTCCGTTGCGGCGATGTCATCAAAGGTGACTTCATTTCCACTGCTGTCATCGTCCTGATCTCTCATCTCCAGCTCCAGTCTGAGGTCACGGAGAGATCGGTCGAGTTCTCGATTCCTCGTGTACATCTTTATATAGTTCTGCTGAAGCTGCTTCTGATAGCGAATCACTTTATCTTTCTCCTCTTCCCAACTCTTTCTTTCGCTCTCGAACGCAGCGGCCTGATCGGACAAAGTCTGACGCTCGTACGCGAGCTCCGCCTTCAACCTGTCTGCATGCTGCTTTGATGCTTTTAATTCCTCACTTTCATTGGTTAGTCTCCGTTCCTCCCCAGATGCCCCGCCTCCTCTATAGGAGGAGCTCACGCTGAGAGCTTCACGCAGACGAGACGATTCCTCCTCGAGACGACTCATCTTCTCTCTAAGCAGCTCGTTTTCGCTCTTGCGACGCTGCAGTTCGTTCTCGCAGACCTCGAGCTCCAGGGTCCGGGTCCGTGACGCCGTGTGAGCCTCCTGCAGGTGACCGTGGCAGGTTTGTAGCTCCGAGCGCGCCTCCCTCAGCTGCCCGCGGAGAGTCACCAGCTCACCGGCGCGTTGGGCAAGATCGGCCTGAAGGTCTTTCAGTTGCTGCTTCAGCAGTGAAATCTCACCAGACTTCTGACACACCTGCGGGTCACAGCCATGCATTCAGTTACAAACCCAAGATTAAACACTTTTTGTATTTTTGTCTTGTTTTCAGTGTAAATATCTAAGAATTTTCAAATCAAGATGAGCAAAGTAACCTAATAAAATATGTTTTTACACAAACATTTAAGTGAATTTGTGCTTAAAACAAGCAAAAAAAAAATCTGCCAATGGGGTAAAACCTTTTTTTTTCTTGAATTAAGTGTTTCAGTAAAAACTTATTTCATGGTTTTGGAGCCGATGGTGTAGTGGACAGTGCTCAGATAAATGATGCAGACGCATTACCGGCAACCCAAGTTCAAATCCCAGCTTGAGGTCCTTTATCGATCCCATACCCTTCTTTTCACCCTCTACTTTTATGTCGTTTCTTAATTACTGTCTATCAAATAAAGAAAAAAAACTTATTTCAAGATTCTTTTCCTAACCCATAGGCAGATTTTTACCTGTTTTAATAACAAATTATATATTTTTTTCTAAAAACTAGACTTATTTTCTTATTTTGATCATCAAGAAAAAACATCTTAATTTAAGAATGTTTAGATATTTGGTCTGAAAACAAGGCAAAAATAAGAATAGCTTTATTTGCATTTATCAAATTCTCATGAGTCTGAGAGCAGGAGTGTTGACTTGAACCACTGCTCACAAACACTCATCATAAACTCTCCTCACCTCCCATTTGGTCTCCTCCAGTCTGGGACCCAGCTGGACGTGTTCTCGTTCACAGACGGCACATCGCTCCTCGAGTCTCTGATGCTCCTGCAGGAGCTTGGTCATCTCCTCGTCCTGCTTCTTCTTCTCCTGCTGAAGCTGAAAGAGCTGCACCTGCACCTGCTGAAGTTCTCGCTGCGCTTTATGAGACGCTTTCTGCATTTTAGCTGCGCAGGTCTGCCTGAACTCCTCCATCTCCAGCTCACTGCGTTTCTGCCTCTCCTCGTACACCTGAGGCACGAGACGTACATACACCTTTGTTACAGCCATCATTTTATCACACTCTTCATATTGATCTTACTTGTTGGTTATTTCTGAGTTCCCTCACTACATCACAATACGTGATTGGGTAAGTGTGAAAATAACGTCTCACTCACTTGACAGATAGCTACTTCGTTCTCATCCAGATTCTCTCTGAGCTGCTGAAGCTCCAGGTCTCTCCCTTTCAGTTTCTCTTCCAGATCTCTCACAATCATCTCATAGGCTTCGATAGGAGGCGGTGAAGGTCCACTCGACCCCATGTCTGACAGCGGCTGACAGCGACCGCCCACAGACCCCGTGCTCTTGCTGGATGAAGAGCGTCCGCTGTCGGAGTTGGAGTGTCCGTGATGTCTAGCTGGCTCACTTTGGCTCACAGGGCTGTTATAGGCAGGAATGTTTGTGAAGGAGTTGTCCGTTACATTGAAAGAGTGACTCAACAAACCGTTTCGAGCTCCGCTGTAAGAACTGCGTCGTTCTGTCACAACCGGGGTGACGTCCTCATCTCCTAAAGAAAACATGCTAAGGTTTCCTTGGCTTCCTGACAGAGCGCCCCCTTGCCGTGGAGAGAGGAACTGCATGCCGTTGCGGCTCCTGGGGACGACGGGTTTGAAGGCAGTGGGTCTGATAATGGCCTGCTGAATGTTCTGAAAGAAAACAGGCATGTAAAGCAAAGTCATTACCAGTGTTGGGAAAAATTACTTTTAAAAGTATTGCATTACAATATTAAGTTACTCTCCAAAAAAGTAGCTAATTTGTTGCTTAGTTACTTTTCATGGAAAGCAATACTTGCATTACTTTTAAGTTACTTTTGTGTTACTTTCTCTTCCTTGGCTGAGGTTTGATCTCTTTATGACTGAGAAGTTCTGCATTCAGAAATTTTACTGTCGCAAAAATGTCAAGCTCTGGCCTGCCATCTCCGTTTCTGACTCAAACTTCACTGCGTTCAGTTGAATTTAGTTTGTCCTACCTCTTCACTCACTTTCTTTCAAACAAGATCATTTTTATTCCTGTTTCTATAAATGTATGAAGATGTGTCATACAGCAACAATGATTTTGTCCTGCATTGTTGTTTCTTAGTTCTGCCTCCACTCACTTAGTCGTAATCACGTCACTTCTGTCTGATTGGTTAATGCAGCGAGAATATCTGCCAAAGTTCAGATTTTTCAACTGGTCGAATCACACGTTGCATACTTCAAAAGCCCGAAACACTCAATTCGCGCCATGTCATTTACGTCAATCGCTCTGCAGGATATTTATTGTGTCTTTGCATTGACTTAACATGTAAATCACTCGTGCTTAACTCTTCGTTCATGTCTGGTGTGAACGCACCATTACTATTTTTATGTTTCTGTGAGAGGAATCTTCACAATGATCATACTCACCCTTTCTAACTGGCCTGACACGGGGACAAGTTTCGGAGGTCCGTCTTTATCATTCCTGTCCATTATCAAGTCTTCATGTGAATACGAGCGAGAACCGAAACCCTTTCCTCTGCCAACGATAGCCCTCCTCTTACTGGACGGGGTCCGACTTCCAAGCAGAAAATCCTGCGAGGTCTCGGGCAGCAGCCATCCTGAGTCTGGCGTGCCCTTATGAAACTTTGTGCTGACCTCGAGGTGTCCTCGGTCACGATGGGCGAGATGTTTGGGAATCAAGTTACTGACCTGACCCATCGCTCTCCTTGATGGAGGAGAGGTCGGGGAGCGGCGGTGGATACGAGCGTCCAGGCCTGGTGTCGGATGATCGACGGACACAGGGAGGGACTGGACCAGCGCCATGATTTTCAGATACTGATTTCACAAAACCTGCATATAGAGAAGACATTACATTACAAAAGGATCCACATACACATCGTTAACTCTTTATAGTGATGAACTCAACAGTGTTGCGATCTCTAGTGATGTTAATCCTTTAATACAGCAAAACAAATATCTCCGGTTTAACACTCGTGCGTACACAATCATTGTGAAGCCATTTTAAAGAAGTCAAGTTTCCCCTTCACAACGTTATTCATCATATTCATCATATGTTGTGCTTCCTCTTAGTGTTCATGAAGGTTAATAACACATCCAGACACTTCTCTTCTGGGTTTAATCCAGACAGATTACAGAAATTAATCCATGATAGCTCAAATGTAAACAATATAAAGAAGATTAACACACATTAGGTTTATAATCTCTCTCTCTCTGTGTCCTCTGCTGATTCTCCTCTAAGTCACTTCTTTAGCTGTTATTATAACATTAACCCTCATTACATTTCTTCATCTGTGATCATCATTCATAAGAAGACAAGAAATTAAAAAAAAACCTGTTCAGTATTTTTTAAGCATCAGTTTATTGATGTCAGTGAATCTCGGTGTAAATGTGAGCTCATACTCGGTGTGCTGCCCAGATCACTTCAGTCAGTCTTTGATCAGCTGCTGCTGATGATTTTACTTCTAGAAGATTCTGTGCCACAGATCCATGTAACTTCAGGGACACATACACATCACTAACAGACCAACATGGAAAATCTCTGAATGTATCAGACAGGGTTCAGAGACCTCCACAACACCACATTCAATTCTAGTACTGAGGTACAAAACTATGAGACAAACTCCTTTGATCTGTTTACTGTTAGTGTGTTTACTGTTCAGGGCATTACACACAAATCTCTATGATATACACAACATGCTAATATATATTATTCTCACTTACACACACACACAGTAGTGGTGTATATATAGACTAGTGTAAGTAGGCTACAGTATGCTGGGTGTTTCTCTCAGGTCCTGCAAATGGGTCACACTGGCCAGAGTTAAATTGGTTCTACAGGCAGAGAGAAGATGTGAGCGGTCCAAGTACAAGAAAGAAAACATCACCTCAAAACACACACATATATAAAAGTGTCTATTATAATGTGTGTGTCTGTTCTCCTGCAGTGAGATCTTCATATACCTGCTGCACGTAATATATAAATGAGTTTAATGTCATTGTTTCCACTAGAGGTCACTACAACAGCTGCAGCTTGATGATGTCATTAAAGAGCGTGATGGGAATGATGGGAGTTGTAGTCTTCACCTTCACTGTCAATAGGATTCAATCTGAGATGATTCACAATTCAGGTTTATGAATGTTGGTTTAAAATAATGGGCCAGATTTACTTCAAAGGGCAAATTACTGTGAAAGCGCAAACTCAAAAAAATGCAGATGGGAGTGAACGTTTCTGCGGGTGACGCACGTTAAAGAACACAGATGCAAAATTCTCATTTCCATAATGACAACACAACCTAGAGCTGCGTGAATGAGTGTTTGGTTTAAGACGTGTGTTTTTTAGGAGTTAAATAATGCAAATATCAGAGAACAGACGAGTGTAAACCTTAGTAAACATGCTGCGTGATTCATTTAAATACTCTCCTCACATTCATTTTGCATCTGAAAAGGAAACTCCTACAAATGCATATGCAGTAAAATCAGTCTCAAAAACAACCGACTCCATATCTCTTCAGTGCTAATATTTCACTGCGTGTCTTTAGTAAATCCTGACAGTTGTTTTTTACAGCAAAGAGGCGTTTGCACTGCTGTTAGTAAATCTGACCTAAAGTTTTATAACAGTAACAGTGTGGCTTAACAGACGCAACAATAAAACTATGTGCGCTACTTGTTGTGAAATAATAATACTGCGCAGACCAATCGGCCTATTACACTATCACAAACGCAATTAAAAGCAATACTCTTAATGATAGTTTGATGTCACTCCCAACATAAAGTCAAACACAAGCAAAAACTGAGGATAATCCAACATAACAACATTGACAACCAATCATAACTGCAAATGTTCTTGCTTCAAACACTGTTGAAAACATTTAAGACAATGCAAGTACACATGTGAACAAAATCTATAACACCGTGATAGTAGTGTTTGGATATTTCAACGCAAACATCTTACATATTGTGCCTTTAATGCTTTACCGATAAATGCTCTAAATGAAAACCAACATGTCATCCTTCATCTTCTTTAGGGAATTCTGGGATATGATGAGCTCAGATAGAGGATTTAGGAACCAACACAGGTAATCTTTCTCTTAAACATTAATGTCAGATTTATATTCACAAACTAACAGTTCATGTTGAGATTAAAGACGTTTATATACCATAACTATCTGAAACTGATGAGTAAGAAAGATGTTGTTTTCCTGTCTAACAAAGCTTTGAGGAGCGAGCAGATTCACTACAATAGGGTTCATAATGACAAACTATGATATCACAACCAAATCACCAATTAAACATAACTGAACATTACTTTAAAACATTCATTTGTCATTTCATCATGAGAAATCCATCATCATAATATATCATGAATAATTAATTATCTCTAATGATTAATGAAGGTCGGTGTGTTGGGTTCTTTTATAATCACCGGCCAGATTGTGTGCTTGTGTTTCTGTGTGCTGAGACACGACGAGCTGCAGGGACAGACATACGCTCAGTTCTGGGTTGATCCCGGTGCCTGGCAGTACTGAGCTTTCATTGGACACACAAGCAACAACAGACCAACAACACATAACCACAAAACAACACATCACATAGACCAACACTCTGTTATAGTTTCCTGATGTACTCTATAGAACATTATGTGTGTGTGTGTCTGTATGCATGCATGCATGTGTGTGTGTGTGTGTGTGTGTGTGTGTGTGTGTGTGTGTGTCTGTATGCATGCATGCATGCGTGTGTTTGTGTGTGTGTGTGTGGGTGTGGGTGTGTGGGTGTGTGTGTGTGTGTGTGTGTGTGTGTGTGTGTGTGTGTGTGAATGATTTCTGATTGAAAACACACACAAACAACACACAATTCTTCCCTGAGAAACCTTGAACAAGATACACTCCCTGTAGACCAATCACAAAAACATCAACAAGCAGCTGAACAGGAAGTGATGTCATCAAACACCAGACTGAGCATGAGCATAAACACATACACAGTTTTAAACATTTTGCTCAGCCTGTCATCATTAGTTAACAGTTATTTTTTACTCAAAACCCTCTCAATGGTTGTTGTGGTTAATATGCTGGTTAGTGATCTGTTGCTTGAATGTTCTTGGTTTGTTACCTCTGGTCTCTCTTTTATGCTCTAAAGGGAAAGTTTTTGCTTGTTAATATTTAAAACTGAAATGTGTGTCTATCACACCGCTACACAATATAATACTGATTGTGTTTCCTGTAAACAGAGAGAGAGAGAGAGAGAGAGACATTAAACTCCTCTTACTGACTGAGATGATGTTGATATGTGGAGTTGGTGATGATGATGTTGCAGCTTTAAGGGTCACAGGTTTGTGATTTTGTGATTCATATGAGTGCATTAAGGGTTTAGAGAAAGACTTAAAGCTTAACAATAATGAAATGTTTTCAGAGCGTTACTGTAAAGGGAAGTTTCTGTTCTTTAAATGATGAGAACTGTTTTCAGTACAAACACAAGATCAACCGATAGAGACTGAATTCTGCCAATTCATCACAGGAGAGAGATTTTACTGTCAAACAAACACCTTCATGACCAAAATATATAATAGTAAAATACACACAAATCTAACAACTAAAGCTGTCCGTCATCTAAACTCTCTGTTTCAGCGGCTCCTAAATAAAGAACAGAAGGTCGTGGGTGATATGATAAACAGATTGTTCAGATTAAGAGAGAGAGAGAGATTACATTGCATTTCTACACAAGTGTTTTAGGAAAGCCCCTGATATCATCTCAATCCAGCAGCAGTACAGTAAACAAACAGAGATCTTTACTCCCTACTATCAATGAAGTTAATGAAAAGAAGACATTTATAACCAGATGACTTAATCTAGGCAAAGTGAGTTTATTAAAGTCAAAGATTGAACTCTGAGAACAGAAGATCACTGCAGGGACTCGTGGGATTTCTGTCCTATTTTAATCTCTGTTTGTTATTAAAGAGACTGTGGAGATGAATCTGGACTTTAAGTCAAATGACAGATAGCTGAATGTTGTTTATCTAAATGATTCATCTTTGACTCTCTCTCTCTCTCTTCTGATGGTTTCTGTGTAGTGACTCAGGTGTGATGTGAGATCTGCAGGTGTACATCATCATCAACACATTCATCCACATACAGTAGATCCACTAACAGACACGCACGCGTAGGTTTGTCTTCATTCCTAACATGCATCATTTCTGACAACTAGAAAAGTGAGTTTGTGCCTCAGTTACAGTAACACTACCCGCTGCGACATCTAGTTATCTAATAATATACAGACAGTGTTTGTGTTTAAATAAAGCGAAAGAATGTGAGAAACATCAGAAACCCACAAAGTTTTCACAAGATACTGAATCTGACTCTGGACTCAATCTGACTGACAGATGATGTTATGTCACGTGACTCAGGTGATTTGTGAAAACCTGACAGCAGTGTGTGTGTGTTTATCTCAATTAGTAAAGCATTCACTGCATTCATTTAAAGCAGAACAACAGTAATCGATCTCAATCATAACTTTATTGATCAACACACAGCTGGTTTAGACTCGGACCACTACACGATTTCAATAATAAACCTGTAAAGTTTGTGATGTTTAAAGTAAACAAAGCCTCTCGTGATGTGACAAACAGATGACAAATCTACCCCAAAAGTGTCAACTTCATCAGAATAATAAATATTAAAAGACAGACGTTTACAATAGTTGTAAATCGACAATAATAACAATGATGATGACGCCATAGTATCACACACTTCTCTGATCTGATCCGCACTGAATATAATCCTGACATTTACTCACCATATTGATGTACACACACAGCACTTTCTTTCTTTATTACTCTCCGGGCTTTAGTTTCACTCTTCAGGTTTTTATTTTTACTCCTCGAGCTTCATCTCTTCAGTCCGACGACTTTCTGCGTGTCTGAACTTCCCCGTGCGCGTCCGCCGATCGCGTCCTCGACACTCAAGCCCCTCCCCCTTCAGCCACTAACGCTCTACTGTCCGACAAGCCACCAATCAGACTGTGATGACAGCTTGTCTCATGAATATTAATTACGTAATATGACTCTCGCAAGTGTGAGCAGACGTCGGTAGACGGGCCAGCCAATTATATTCTGACTTGCATGATTTATTAATATTAAGTAGATCACGTACCAGGCGCTCTCGGACGACTACCAAATGTTTCTAATTAATATGTATGAGCAAACCTCGACAAGTATTACTGTATTTAGACTAGGATGGATTCTTTTTATATATAAATCTGGTTTCAGTGTTTCATTCTGTCATAAAGCGATCACGTGTTTGTTTGTTAATGTTTGTCTTCGAGTTAATGATGCTGCAGGTTAGTTGGTTAGTCTCTGTCAGAGCCCTGCTGAAAAAAAAAACAATAAAACCGTTACAGAAAATTCTAATGGTTTCCATTAAAATATCAATAGGAACCATTAGCTTTTACCGATTAAAACCACTACACTATTGTGTGTTTTGGGCCATATTCCATTAGAACCAATACAATTGGCAAAAAAAACATTAGAATTTTCTGTAATGGTTTTATTGTTTTTTTCAGCAGGGAGGAGATCACTGAACATTTAAAATCAAACCAAATATAATGACATAGATGTGATTTACTTTAGTGACCACCACTCTTAATGTAGTACATATGTTTAATAACATTTCATAGAGACTCAAATGTCTGGACCTGATGATGGATTATATTCGTCTATAAACTCACTGATTCTTTATGAACGTGGGAGCACATTTGTGTTTAAGGCATTTATTAGATTCTCTAGACAAGAAGAGCTTTATTTTCTTATGTGAAACTGCGATGAACACTTAATCCTGGTATGATTAGTTGAAGTATTGTTGAATCATACCTGAAGAAAGAGAAAAGTACAGGTGCAGCCCAGCATTCAAAACCTTTATTCAAGATCTCCTTAATCAAACTGCTGTTGTGTTGTAACTGATCTCAGTCCAGTCCATCCCTGCGCACACACAGCCAATGAGTTTCGCTGTTATTTATGACCTAAGATCTTCATTTGCTTTAAACACTAGAAAAACTGGTCTGACAAGAACCTGAAACCTCACAAGAATCCGATGAGCTGGTCAGGAGCCTCCAGTCGTGCTTAACCTCATGAAAACACACTGTAAAGACTTCCTGAAGCTGAAAGATCTCACACACATTTACATACTCCAGTCGTGACAACACTGTCTGAAGATAAAGACAATAACATTCAAAGAAAACCTCTTTCTGAGGCAGACCAGCAAGATATTTAGCCTTTAAATGACGTCTGATAACCGTCCAAACACAGCCCAGACGTCCACCGACTAAAACAAGGAGAAATATGTGCTGAAACATCTCACCATAGTCCAAAATTAAATCGAATCAAATCAATCAATGAAAGCAGACATATAAATGTAATCACTGTTAACTTTGCTTACGTGATGAGATTTCATAAACGTCTCGCATGTTATTTTGACAAACACGGCATGTTTATTTTGTCTAGAAGTGTGTTACTCATAGCTGGACTGTATATAGTTAACCTAGACAGTGAGCTGATACACAGGATTCATTCGCTGTCTTAGAAAATATTAAACAATGCAGCTTACTAGGTTATAGACAGAAAATCAAACAGCAGGAACAGAAGTTAGTCTTTATATTGTCTGATTTAAACTCTTATAGTTGTGTCTTGTGCCTGTTGAGCAGTGGGAGGAAAGCGACAGTGAGGGAATGTTCTGGAATGTCCTGTCGTGGGTATTTAGCACTTTTGTTCATTGTTGTTTCTCGTGGTTCAACAGACATCAGGCACCAGAAGCGTCTGACTGAGACATATTAGAAAGATCCTGAAATGGCACAGTTTTCTTTTAAAACAACTTCTAGTACACAAGCATGTACACTAGATGACTTCATTTATAGGGAACAGCTAAACACCACAGAACACACATTCAGAAATTAAACCATATGATAGATGATTGTGACATATCATAAGAAACCAGCTTTAAGTTTAGTCTGTGTGATGTGTGTCATTCATTCAAATACTTCATTTACTCGATTCATACACATTTAGGGGCGGTTTATATGACAGGGCTTATTATAGTCCCAAACTAAAATGCATGTTTGTGCTGCCTTCATTTATAAACTTGTACTCACATATCTTACATATTTCAGTGCCATTGCTTTAAAGTTATATTTTTGCCTTTATTTTTAACAGTGAGTGAGAAAAGGACTGAAAGTACAGGGTTGAGAAAGGGGGTCGGCAAATGACCACGAGTTGAAAATCAAACTTGGGTCACAAAAAGTGCAAAAGTGCGCTACCCACTACACCATCGGCTCCGACCAGTGGTTTTATTTTATGCATACTGGTAAGGTATGTTTGTAAAAACTACTTAAGTGTCCTGATATAACTAAGGTTTAGTCCTAGATTAATCTTACTAAACAAAGGGCACTGATGTAACTTCAAATATGTCAGTACAAGTTTTTTTCAGTTTGGACAGCTCTTACATTTATTTTAGTCTAGGACTAGTCGAATCCCTTTTCGGGGGAAACCACCCCATAATGTAGTCTGACAGATAAATGCACATTTAAACCTGCAGCTAAACCTGCCACTGCCACTGTACTGTATGAAACGCTTTTATACCCAATAATCTATCAATTAAATTCTGTTGTTAAAGGCTTTGACTGAGACCTGACAAATACACCTATACAGACATTATACGTGTGAAAAACATCAAGATATGTGTGATGTCAGTTTGTCAAGGCAACATTGATGTGTTTTCTTACCTGTGTGCATGTTGCCCTCATGGTTAAAATAAATGTATTTGAATTGCTTTTCTAAACATCTCAAGTATCTTTAAAACTTTATTTAAGAAATAAGCATCATTTAAGCAGAAATAAGCTCATTTGATAGATTATGTCCCATTCTTTACATATAATCTTTCATTTAGATTTGATTTATTTTATAAATATGATCAAGTACTGGACTATATTTAGTCATTTTGATGTTATTATCCTGAGGTCTTTCCTAGAGCAAACATCTCAGAAATCTTCCCTCACATTCCTCACACATCAGATTTCACTTGATTGCAGTGATATTTACAGCACTGAATTGCCTCCAGATTTGACCACAAACCTCTTAGTCGTGAATTTCTGCTTGGAAACTATGAGCACAATGTCAGATTGTAGGAAATGACTCTTGATTGTTTGAGGCCTGAGCGGGGCGAGGGTCTCTTTCTCATTTTTAAGCAGGACCAGTTTGTGAAGACAGATGCAGTGCACGTGATGTCAGGCTACAGAGAGGTCTTCAATTTAAACAGAAAATGAACGTAAACTATAGGATTAAATGTTTATTAGGGAAGGGTGCGTCTAAATAAAAGAGGATGTTCTGTCCTAGGCTCAGGCTGGGAAGAATTCAGTACGGGTGAGGTAACGATGAATGAGTTTGGTCCAGGTAACGGGCGGAGTCTAGAGAAGAGGAACATAAAGTACTGTACTGTATAAAGAAGGTACAGTGGTGTGAAAAAGTGTTGGCCCCTTGCTGATTTATTTATGTTTTTGCATCTGTTCATGACCTCAAGCTGAAGATAACTTTGGTTCTTCAGCAGGACAATGATCCAAAACACAGCAGCAAGTCCACCTCTGAATGGCTGAAGAAAAACTAAATGAAGAGTTTGGAGTGGCCTAGTCAAATCCTCACCTCAGTCCTCTGGCATGACCTTAAACAGGCAAAAAAAAAACTCCAATGTGGCTGAATTACAACAATTCTGCAAAGATAAGCGACCACAATTCCTCCACAGCGCTGTAAGAGACTCATTCCAAGTTATCGCAAACACTTGATTGCAGTTTTTGCTGCTAAGAGGGCCTAACCAGTTAGGAGGCAAACACATTTGGGTTTGGATTTTGTTTTTCCTCCATAATAAAAACCTTTGTTTAAAAACTGCATGTTATGTTTAGTGTTGTTATCTTTGACTAATTTCTTAATTTCATTTTTTTAATATTGTTCCCCTTCTGAAGCACCCATAGTTATGTTAGTGAGTACCAGATGTGCCCTCGAGGGATATTTTTGTCTCTATCATAATATTTCAATTTGTTTGATGATCTAAAACATTAAAGTGTGACAAACATGCAAAAACAGAAGGAAGGCCAACACTTTTTCACATCACTGTATATAAACTTCAACACAAACACTTACAGGAGTCATGTCTCTACAGCAGATCAAGATGCTACATAACATAAATTAAGTCACAAATGACACAAGAACATCAATAAACTGACACTAAATCAGCAATAAATGAACTTATTTTTGGAGATATGTCGAGATACAATGTAAATGTTCAGTCATTTTTATGACAGTATTTATTTATTTCATATTTTTAAAGAACAAATTCAAAACAAATATACCAAGGGTCTACAATATACGTACTATATAATAATTAAAAATATAAAATAAATTAAAAGCACTAGTAAAGAAAACATCCTTAAATGTATGAAATAAAAGTCCAGCTTTGATTTATTTGTAGTTTTCTCCATAATATTCAATATAAGTTTTCACTTCCCTAAGTAGGCTACAGAAAAAAGAGGTCCCTGTTTATCCCCATATAGTGTTTATATGCTGTTTTATAAACTGTGCTGTCATCTAGTGGTCGTCATTAAAACTTCATCCGTTCATATTTATTAAACGTGTAGTTCTGTGAAGCTTTAGTGTTGTCATCGATGTGTTTGTGACAATATTGTATTTTTGTGCCAGTATATTTGTGATTATTATCGCTATGAACGCGCGGTGGAGAAATTACGTGGATTTGTAGAGTTGTGTCGTCACGCATGTGCGCGCATTATATTTGTGTACGCGCAGCGCAGTGATGGATGAGATTAGCGCCGTTGGAGTCGCTTATAATCAGGATTTAACACATAAGGTAAAGGATGATGTTGACCTGGTTTAACACGACTGTAATAACATCTGACTACTAGATAAGAGTATGAGTCTTAGAGGAGTTAGATTGTCCTGTAATGCTGCGAACTGTTTCTGTGATGATGATGATGATGACGATGATAAAGATGATGAATGCTCTTTGTTTTAATTCGTCTATCATATAAACAACAGTCGTTTTAATTTAAATCAATATGACGTATTTGACTAAGTTTGAATTAATATCTAATGTGATGGAAGTGTTTCTGTTATCTGATGGTTATAGTTTAATGATAGTGTGTGTTGTAATCTAATCGGTTGTTTGGACTGCACACACAATCGTTACATCAAGAGTGTGGTCTGTGGTTGTGGCGATTTGATTCACTTCATGTAAAACATTAAAACACACACAGACTCACTCATGTTTGCACATCTGACTGCAGATAAACAGATTTTTAAAATGAAATTGGTTGGTTAAGTTTCTGGTCATTGATGAATTCCAGAGCATCTGTGTTTTATCCGCCTAATGACTTCCTGTTGGAGGGAGCCGTGTCACAGACTGATGTTGTTATGGCAACAGGACCTCCATCAGCACCAGACTGAAGTGTGAAGTGTGTTAGAGAGAATCTGTCATTGATTTAATGTGATGATACCTCTGTGAACGTCTCTCGTCTTGGATGTTTGATGGCATCGTGATTATTTAGAGAAGTAACATTAAACATCTTACACTAATACTCTCTTTTCTCTTCTCCTCTTATAGACCATCCTGGTGGGAGACAGCGGTGTGGGGAAAACATCTCTGCTTGTTCAGTTTGATCAGGGGAAATTTATCCCTGGATCGTTTTCTGCCACAGTTGGGATCGGATTTACGGTATTTTCACTTGTTTATTCAGCTCTCATGAGATGCATACAGAGACAGTTGTGATGGACGGTTAATGCAGCTTTAGAAATATTGTTTTCAGGAGGTTATAATGAGACTGAAGGATTGTAAATGTTTCTGCTTCTCTCATCAGAATAAAGTTCTGACAGTAGATGAGCTGAAGGTGAGATTACAGGTAAGTTATAGTGACACACTTTATTTTGTTGTTAAATGTTTTAAGTAAAGCGGGTGAAAGTAAGGTTTAAAGAGCGAGTGATGTCTCTGTCTTAGATCTGGGACACCGCGGGGCAGGAGAGATTTCGCAGTGTCACACATGCATACTACAGAGATGCTCAAGGTGAAAAGATTTGACTGTACTGTACTGTATGTGTCTCTTTTAAGAGTGTTGAATCTGATTTCATGTAACATCACAGTTCAAATGATTCAGTCTGACTCAGATTAAAGTGTAAAAACAGCCTGTCAACATTTGGGTATGAAAATGTGGGAGACTTAAATCTGGATGGTTGTGTGTGTGGGTCAGGGGGTCATGTGAATGAATTAAAACAGTGCCATACAGGTTTATTATTTATTAATTAAATATAAATGAATACTTATTAAGAAAGCAAATCTACTAACACTAGTGCAAGGTTTATTTGGGGTGCTGTCGCTCTAAGACCTAATGCAACTAGTCATGTCAACTAGTAGCCTTATCAGTGTTCATGCTGACCCTGGGCTGTGGGTTGCCAGGATAAAGTCACAAATGAGTTGAAATATGTATGATGTGTTGACTGTGTGAGTTGGGTGCGTTTCCTTAAAGTAACTGGACAACATTGTAATAATAGATTGATATGAAGTTTGGTCATACAAATTATGTGAGTTTCTCTGGAGAAATAACCAAACAGAATGGGGGGGGGGGGAGTGGTTCTGTCCTTGAATCAACAACAGTTATCTTGATATGATGTAATTGATGATGATGTTGTTGTTTATTCTCACAGCGCTGCTCTTGCTGTACGACATCACCAGCAGATCTTCATTTGATAACACACGGGTACAAATTTACTTTTCTTCATCTTTCATCAGGTCTTTATTTCAGTCTGTGTGCTCTTTTTCTTTACACATACAACATATCAATGTCACAGATATGTTTGGCACTGACACATTTACTTCAGGTTCATTCAAACTCTACATTTGTTCTCATCTGTATGTGAGTTTCCTGGAGACCAATTAATGTTTAATATAATTTTCTGAGCTTATTTCTTATTGGTTGGTTTTGTTTTAAAGGCGTGGCTAACAGAGATTCACGAGTATGCTCAAGATGATGTGGTGATTATGTTGATTGGTAACAAGGTAAGATGATGTCAAACTAAAAGCATTTGATATAGATGAGCAAATCTGACTGCGACCATTTCTGCTGTTATCAGACGGACATGTCCAATACAAGAGTGATCAGACGGGAAGATGGAGAGAAACTGGCCAGAGTAAGTCTGATAATACTCATAAACATCAGATCAGACAGTCTGAGAGTCACAGAAAACTTGAAATAATTACATTGTGGGAAATTTGTGTGATATTGTGAAGTTTCTCGCTCACTCAGAAGCTCTTTTCACAGGAGTTTGGTGTGATTTTTCTGGAGACCAGCGCTAAGACCGGACTCAATGTGGATCAGGCTTTTATAACTGTAGCGAAGTGAGTTGAGTGCAATCATCATCACCATCATCTTCATCACTGTTATTAATATGAGATGCAGCATCAACACTGAATCAGTTTAGATTTTTCCGAGTTCAATTCAAGTCAATCTGCCAAAACTGTATCAAAACTGTCACGTCTCACAAATACTGTAAGCATCTGGTGTTTATAATTCATGAGGACAACCAGAACCCAGATCATTCCTTTAACTCCATTCAGAAGTCATTTCTACCCAGAGATCATCTGTGAAAGGATATATTTAAAGTGTAATGCTGTGTTTTTGTCATCTACAGGGAGTTGGTGAGACGATCTGTACAGATGCCCGTCCAGCCCAGATTTTACCTCCATGACCTGATGGAGCCGGAGAAAGAGACGTCAGGCTGCTGTGGGTTTAACTAGAACAAATGTGATGAGATGAAGGTATTTTAACAGCAGAAGTTCAACATTCAAAGTGATCTCACACTTACTAACACGAGATTTGTGTTTAAAATTATGCCAAATGCAAAGACAACCAGCAGATGGTGCTGTAGTGCACAGTAATGTTTACTGGAGACTTTATGCAGTATTATAAAACTCTGATTCATATTGAGTGACAGAAGAGCCAAACCTCTCTTTTATTCCTTACTTATATTGAAATCAAATGTCATGATGTCACAGGAACCACTAAAGAGTCAAACATACCCAAGCCAGAATAAAGCACCTGCTGTAAGTGGATCTGGTGGTTATAAAGGTGCACATTATGAGCATCAGATGGCAGTAAAGCTTTATTTCTCTATTGAAGCCTCATGTTTACAGCTGCATGTCTATAATGATCATATAATGATTCCTTTAGTGAACAAACGCTGACAGTGCGTGTAAATGTTAATTCTCCTTTAGTTTATTTTAGGGCTCAGTTAACTTAACTTAACTATAACTTCACCTCAGATGGATATCCACACATTTTCCTGCTGTAAACTCTTTATATTATGATGCAGAATAGCAGGTGTGTTAACAGATCAATGAATTTTTATGTGCTGCGTTTGAATCTCAGGATCTTTACTGGGAATATTTGAAGAGCTCAGATGCAAAACCCACTTAGTGCGTCTGTGATGATTTCTTGTTCATTGTTTAATCAGACTCTTAATAAATTCAGCCTAAACCCAGTATTTCTGAATGACCTGAGGCCTGGATTAAGTGGATTTGAAGGGAAAGTATTTATGTACCAAGAGTATTCATTGGCTTAATATCATCATCTCATTTGAGCTCTTCATTTATACACCAATAGAAGCTCTAAAATACTGCAAATATATAAAAGGAAATATGCATTTTTCTCCTTAGCTAGATTATTAAAATTGAATTATACAGATTTACTGTTTGCATTTGGATTAATAATATTAGCTGATGTTTTATGATAATGTATATTGAGAAAGGTTGTGATTATTCTGCCTGTGTGTTTTATTTCAACAGATATATTAAGATGATATCAGATTTTATTATCAAAGTATTTTGTGTTTGTTTCTCCCTCTAATCAAACTCCAGTATCTGTTTTCCTGAAATGAAAACACTTTGCACAATTTTGTGTGGATGTCCTCAGGTCTTTTCCTGTTTGACTTTGTAAAATGCTTAGAAAAAGTTATAAAAAAATAAGTTGTGTCAGTTTTGAGATGTGTGTTTATTCCTCATAGCTGAATCTAATATTCAATTCAATTTTATTTATATAGCGCTTTTCACAATTGTTAATCGTTTCAAAGCAGCTTTACATGAGTAGATGTAGAGGAGAACACAGAATAATCGATAGATAATATAAGAAGTAGAATACAGCGGCTAAGAATAAACCGTACAAGCGAGCGTAGTAATAATGTAACGTATACAGTAAAGTGCTAAGTTAAGCCAATGTTGGCTGAAAAAAAACCCTAAGAGAAAAACCCTGTGGGAAAACTCCTAGAAGGACAAAAAACCCTTGGGAGAGATTCATATATATAAACACGGTAGGGATATGAAGCGGATAAGCAGATTAAACTATCATTTCATTTTTAGATTTCATTTACTTTGTTGATCCAAACAGATTTGTTCATGTTAAACAAGGTACAGACTAACTAGATGCTTGACTAAGTGTTATGAGTATGATTTGAGTGAGATATAAAAAGTTATTTGAAGATATTTGACAGATCAGGTGTGCGGTTATAGAAAAATAATCAACACCTGTGGAACATTTCTCAACCAATCAGAATAAAGCATTTAACAGATCCTTTGTGTCATTGAAAATAATGCACACCTGCGGTGCAATGGCATTACCACGTTGGGTGTGCATTATTTTCAAATAATTCAACGGCCCGTCATCAGTTATTCCATATGTGATATATGAATGTGAGTGAGTTATATGAGTGTTATATGGGTGTGTTGAGTGTGTTAATAGTTGCAGAGACGCGTGCATTGTGTTGTGTTTTCCTGCTCATCTGAAGCTCTTCATCAGGAACAATAGTGTTTCCTGGCAGTTGTGGGTCATGATGTCTCACATCTGTAACGGATATGTGTGTGAAGGACAGGAACAGCAGTATTGTGTCTTTCTGCTGAATTTCATTTGTGAGGTCAATGATCAGACTGACACACACACACACACACACACACACACACACACACACACACACACACACACACACATAATAAACTGTGGTGGCACTATAGTAATGCTGCATGCATATAGTTATAGTGGGCAGTACTATACTTAATGATGATCATTTATTATAATTTTCCAGATGTGCTCCACGACACCCAAGAGAATTCCAGATTATATCTGCAAAAAACATGGTGATATCATGGTAAGAGATGGTATACCATTATAAATAACATTATTGTGATATGTTGTTCTTATATAAAATGCCAGTAACACATTATTTCCATTAACAAATTATTTCAAACAATCCCTTTATATTATGTGTTTTCTGATGTGTAACATGAACACACACACACAGAAAGTGCTGTCATAAGGAGCGCACTAACACAGTCACACTTCCTGTCTGACTTGAACTGTTTCCTCTGTCTGGTCATTAAACTCTCGCTGTCTTGCTCCGCCTTCTGAATAATTGACCAGTGACACTTCATCATCATTCATGAATCATGAATATTAATCAAATGTTCTGCCTTTCAGCCAATCGGGTGGGTGTAATGTAATGTTAGGTGATTAATATTCATGGCTGTAGTGTTGCTCATATAAGGTGTGTGGTGAGGAGAATGACAGGCGCTGGTGAGGTATGAAGTCTGTGATTACACAGCGTTTATTCTGAAGTTAACTGTGTTCTCTGTCAATCCTCTGATTAGATTACTCCACACGATCAATAGTTCACCTTTGAAACTCTGCAGACGTGAAAGAGTCGCTTATCGTGTTAGAAACCTTCCCATTTGTTTCGCTAAAATCATTGCACATCTCGACCTTCACACGTGACACTGAGTCTGAATTCAAGCTCTGTGTGTGTGTGTGTGTGTGTACACCACTAAACACACTCGTACACAAACACACCTTGTGTATTATAAAGTGTACCATATAAAATTACATTTTTCTAGATGTCTTGTGATAAGTTACTATTAATATCTGCAAGAATATAGAGGACTGTCAGATCTAGATAATGTAATATATACTGAATACTTTAAAGGTCTAATGTAATAATTTATTAATAAGTGAAAGGTTGTTTAGATGTTTCATTAGGTGATTGTTTTCGTTTCACTTTCCTGGCATTAATGACAGTACAAGAAGATAAATGTTTGTGAGACATCAGTAGCTCAGGTTTCCATCCAAACGTGAAGTGAATCTTTTCAAAATTCGCAAAAAAAGAAAACCAAACGAATGTGAATTAAGCTTGTTTCCATCAAGTTGTTTAAAGAAATGATGGATGGTATTGGTAATCTAGTAACCAACAGTAAACAAAACAAGGCACACTTAGAAAATGGAGACAGGACTGCATCAAGTTATTCATTTATTAGCAGTGCAGCTTTATATTGTCAAACTGTGCACAGAAGAAGGAATGCAGAGTTTTGATACAGAAAGGGCATTAAAGGGGACATTTCACTTGGTGTCCCCAGAGTACATGTGTGAAGTTTTATCTCAAAATACCCCACAGATCATTTATTATAAGATGTTCAAATTGACACTTTGTAGGTGTGAGCAAAGATGTGCCATTCTTGGGTGTGTTCTTTAACATGCAAATGAGCTGATCTCTACACTAAATGTCACTGCCGTGGTTGGATAGTGCAGATTAAGGGGTGGTGGTGGTATTATTATAACAAGACCCCCTTATGACATCACAAGGGGAGAGACATTTCAATGAGCTTTTTTTACATGCTTGCAGAGAATGGTTTATCAAAACTAAGTTACTGTGTTGTTGTTGTTCACACTCTCCAGCTTGATAAGAAGCACTGGGGACTCAATTATAGCACTTAAACATGGAGAAAAGTCAGATTTTCATGATATGTCACCTTTAAGATGAGGTTGAGCCCTGCGGAAACAGCTAGACGGCCAATCCTGTGGGTTTAATGTTCGCAACGTCAAAATGTATACAGCAAATACATTTCCATTTCCCATTATTCAAAAACCACTTAAAAACATTTTTGCATTCAAAGGAATAGTGCTCTCTAGCGCCTCGCTTTTCCAAATGCGTGTTGCAACTACAGTAGCCGTTATGAACTCACTGATCTCCTTGTCCGTTGCAGCTGGTTAACATGTTCTGAATGAAAAAGCGTTGCGGCAGGCTAGTGCTTTTTGTCCGTCTCTGCTATTATAGTTTATCAATACGGCGGAACGACATGGATGCCTCCTTGGACTTACCCGTTCAATGTAAATAAAGAGGAGAAAATCTAAGCTTACAAAGAAAAGTCAGATCACTGACAGAGATCATTTGACACCAACGAGGACATATTCATGAATAAAGACATTGATTTTGACTAATAAAATACCCACAAACCTACACATCATCCCTATAAAGTGATTTTTCAAAATATGCATAAAATCATGGTGATGGAAACATGGCTAGAACACACACAGACACACACACACACACACAGACACACACAGACACACACAGACAGAGAGAGTTTGTGTTAAGAGTGCAGTGGTGTAAGTTTCCTTCGCATGGCTGCTGTTTTGAAATGACCGAGTGTCTTGGCTGAGCGCTCAGGGTTCATTTAGAAAGCAGAAGTGAAACATCCCCTCTTTCCAAATCCCACACACTACACAAAAAGCACAACTTCACCAAGACCAACAGACAAATGTGTTGTCTTCTGATAGAGCGGTTTATATACACACACAGACATATGCAGCAAATGATAATGTGTTCTGCTCTAATGCATAGTCTCTCTCTCTCTCTCTCTGTGTAATCTGATCACATGTTAAAGCCCTAAACAAACGATGACTGACAGGAAGTGATAAACAGAGTTTCCTGTAGAACATTACCCATGATAACACATCTCATGGACGCCTGTATGAGTCAAGGTTCTTCAAATGAAAGAGGTTTTTTTTTCTTTGGCACAACAATAGTGTAGATCTGCTCCTGTGAGGTCAGAGGTCACACTGGAGACAATAACACACCCTTCACATTCCTAAAGTGCTGCAGAGGAACCGTTCTTCGTTCATTTACATGCTTTCTGCCTTAAAAACAATTAACACGCTTCAGCAGGTCATCAGTCCCATCAGACGTTACAGTCACACGAGTGATTCGGTGAAAAACTTAAGACGACGCGTGGTCTCGTAAGCTAATGAGTGAGACGTTGTAGTGATGGACTCGCAGGGTTTTTCCTTCTGTCATTACAACATGAGCGGTAAAACCTGATCTTGGTGTTATCATGCAGTTCACACCTCTAAAGTTTCTCCTGTGAACACACATTTGTTATCTTTTGTGCAACAAGCTGTTTGTGTGCTTAAATGACTTAAATATATGGCAGTACCGTGGTAAATTCATGGTATCATAAAGTCATCCTTTGGTACTGAATGGAGACCACGTTCATGTTCTCTACGCCAGTGGTTCTCAAACTTTTTCAGCGTGCGGCCCCCTTTGTGTACGATGCATTCCTTCACGGCACCCCCACAGAAAAACAGTTCTAAAACTTCACATTTTAATTAAACTAAACATTAAATTACACAAAGTAGTGTTGCCTTATTTTTTTAGGTTTAATTTCACAGAATTCATGATAAATAATGTATTTTTATAAAATGTCATAAAACTGGGGCCCCCCTGGCACCATCTCGCGGCCCCCGTGGGGTCCCCGAACCCCAGTTTGAGAACCACTGCTCTACGCTATATAGATTAGCCAAAAACAACGCTCAGGGTTGTTAGTTACACACTTTATATGCATAGTGCACACATCAGGACGAATGATTGACGGTTTCTGGAGTATTCTCATGTATTATTGGCTGTCTTTCTGGAGGTTTATATGAGCTTTAGTAACTAACACTTAAGTACTGATGTGTTTAGTTTTGCAGTAAAGTGATCTGTGTATAATTTTAGAGACATAATTCACGTGAGATGAGTTTGTTTTATGAGAGGAGCCTTCAGAAAAACTTCATCAAGTATCCTGTTCCTAACGTTTTCTCTTTTGCATTTATTGTTGTACTAAAAACACAAAGATTTCCACCTGACTTGACCTCTGATCTCCAGCGACTCGCCCGCCGTCCGTCAGTCTGTCGTCTTTAAGAGTCACAGTTCTGCTCGTTCATTGCATAAGAAACAGAAGAGAAATAACCTGAGGTCAGCAGACAGTGTCGGAGCAGACGGCTGATCTCAGTTAACTCAACATTACCCAGTCTGGAGTACTAGAGAGGATTCACTCTTAGTTCTGCATCATAACATTCAACTAAATTAATCAATCTACACATTTACAACAGAGTCTTAAGAGTCAGTACAAATACTAACACAAGTGTGAGGGTGTTTGTGTATGTTTGTAGTTATGATAATATAGAGATTGTGAAAGGAGAGTGTGATGATAGCAGTGAGATGGTGCTGTAATCATGCTGAACATTAGATCAGAAAATAACACACACAGACACACACAGACACACACCTTTTCCTCTTGTGCTGTCACTTTGTCCATCTCTTACACAAACACAGACATATAAAGTGTGACACTTGTTTTCTCAGCTCCTGAGATTAGGATCTCTTCTGAGCAGTCAGCGCTGTCCTTTACAAACATTTCATCTTCACACAGTCACAACATACTAAAAGAACACTCAGTATCTCTCTCTCTCTCTCTCAGCTGATGTCATGTTTCAGTAAAGTAAAGATCTGACTGCAGACTCAGTTCATTTCAATTTCAGATGGATGAAATCGTTTCACTCAGTGTTATGTGACAATACAGAAGTGATGTTGTTTCATTTTGACTTTGAAGCTTGAACTTACTGTTACAAAGTTTCAAACACTCCTTATCTTTGATTGGTCGGACAAACAAATAGTTCTGCCCCGAATTCAAGCCATCGGTTGAGCAACAATTCACTCGATCGCTCACAAAGAAATATTTGCTGCCTAGTTTACATTTGACTCTCTTATAGTTAAAGCGGCTTTCCTTTGATTGAGTTAAAGAGAGGTTTACTGTAGTGGAGATTTTGAATTCTCCATTGAGATGAATGTGGTGGCGAGCGGACGGACGGCCGGCGTTCCTCGGCCCTAATTTAAGAGCGTTTCCTCGCATTCTCATCTGTGTTTTCACAGTCTGCCGTGGGCCAAAGGGGAAGCAAAACAAATTAGGCGCCATTGTTCATAGCCCTGCGCTCTTCCAATAACAGTATTTGTGGAAACATACATGCAGGAATAACTTCCTGAGACATACAGATTAATTGTCTTTGGAGTTCAGAAATCAAGCTCTTACCAGCAGCAGCATTAGAAGGGCATTGAGATCCTGAGTCTCTGCTTCTGTCATCAGCGCTCTTCTGTCCTAATCTCATCTCTTCAGAGGAAAGAGAGAGAGAGTGGAGAATGATAAAAACAGGATATATGTGTGCTGTCTGTCAGTTTAGGAAAGAAACATGACTGACATTTCATCTGGATCTTACTGTCAACGGCCTTAATCTAATGCAGTATGTGATGGCTAATCAGACAGAAAAGATGACCGATCACTCTTACACCCGCTTTTGCATTCATTTCTCTTTATAGGGATTTGATGAATCAGAGCAACAAACTCTAAGATAAAAAGTCTTTATCTTTATAAAATAAAATTATGCAAATAAATCCTCATGCAAAGCATTTTGGGAAACAGAAATCCTCATGAACTTTTTTCTGTTTTGGTTCCCGTGTACATATATATTGAATTCTGACTGAAAACATTTCACATGTATGCTTGTTAATAATCTGTTTCTTTGTGTAGAAAATGAATGTTTAGTCCTGACATTCAGTGTGAGTGTTGACTGAGTTCATCATAACATTAAAGTGTCATAAAACTTCAGGTGATCAATAAAACATACTGTACACACAACAGAGATAACAGAGATTTCATTTCTTACTGGGATCCTGATTGAGACATTCCATCTGTGTGTGTGTGTGTGTGTGTGTGTGTGTGTGTGTGTGTGAGACTTACTGTTGACCTTGAATAGATGGACACTAATTATCTGTGTGATAAATGAATGAGAAGGTTTGTGTTTGCTATGTTTGCAAATTCATCCTCAAACTTTAGCTAAACACACACTCACCCACATGCACAGACACACACACACACACACACACACACACACACACACACACACACACAATTGATGATATATTATATAAATGTGCAATAAATATGAACATGATTGTTGTATTTCAGTTGGGTGCTGAGCTGTTGCTATGGTTACCACCTCCTCTCTTTGGCACTAGGTGATAAAACTAACTTAAAACTATTTAAGCAGTGTTAAAACCCCAACAGATTTAAATGTTCAAACTTTAGTTTGTTTTGGGAGTCTCAGAGTTTGACAGTAATCATTACATCTGAACTGACAGGCCAGTGTGTGTGTGATTAAAGAAAACCCCTGAACATTTCCCTGTAGTTAACACCCACTGTTGTGTCTGTAGATACTTAGATACCTAAAGATTATTATTAGGGTTAGCGAGAGGGACTAATTGCTTTGGAAAGGGCTAATCACTGGTCCATAATCTTTAATGGAAACCTTGTTATCACATCTGACTAACATCCTTTAGTTAGGAGACAAATAAATCAAGGCAGTGTCTCTCCCCCCCTCCGTTCATGAGCGCACATTAAAGCAGTGTGAAGGTTCTGCCGAGCACTTTCATCGCTTCACCAAAAAGGAACAAACAACCATTAAGTGCCCAGAAGTCTGTGCCATCATAGACAAGACTGATTGGAGATTTAAAGCATGAGGACGGACACACACACACACACACACGCTGGTTTTACTCATCTTAACTAATTGATGAGATGAAGTAAGATCTGTTGTCAATTAAACTATCAGCGAGTGATTTCAGCTTGAATGTTCTTTGGCTGATGTGTCAATATTTGAGCAGTTGTTGTCAAACCTTCAGTGACGAGCGGCACTTTTGGCCTTTAGTGAGCGTGTCTCTCTCTCTCTCTGTGTCTGGTGACATGACGGGTGAACCGCTCAGATTCCTCTGTTAACCCAGGAAAATATCACTCAGAGTTTATTGTTCACTCAAGTGTGTTATTTGCTTTTCAATTAGGCCTAATTCATGTGGAGATGGAGCCTTTATATCACCGTCAGGCACATTTTCTGCCTCACCGGCCGGGCCGTAAAATAATGACTTATCTAAACACAGGCAGACAGAATAAGATCATAAATAGTTTTTCTCCAGATGTCACAGTAGGGTTGTGTGAGGAAAAACCACTTTAGACCGCAGAACTGGTTTATATATATGACCAATATTCAGCTGACTGACTGACTGATGGGGATATATTACAGTGTTTGTGTGATAAAGTCACAGATGAGAGAGACATTTCTTCTGATATGATTTCAGTATAGCCGTACGGTATGAATTAAGTGTTGATCTCAGATCATTTGGTATGTTTAAGAGATTGTTGAGATCCACTGTAAGACTCTTGAAGAGATGTAAATGCAAACGGTCGAGACATTGAGATCTCAATCAGCACTTTTCTTTCTTTCGAGCAGGACTATCTTTGATCTTTCTCTGAATAAGAACAAGTCAACAGTTAGCAGTTATAAAGATTGATAGCTAGTGTACAAATAAAAGTTAGTGTTTATATGTACATTATGTGAAGCTGATAAAAGCTGAAGATTTGTCCCTTGTGAACTGCGTTCGTTCGCTGTGCTGTGCTTTCACATGATGTTTTTTTCCACTAAGGATTTGTGAAGCATTTCTCAATTCAGCTGAAATCGATACTCATGGTGTTGGTTTTGGAAACTCTCACGAGCTGTAAGGCTGTTGAACTCGCATATGAACAGAAGCCAGTCATTCATCTCCACCTTCCTCTCTGTTTTTACAATCATTAACTTCATGATGAGCTCAAACGTTCAGGCTGTTTGTCTTGTTTTAAGAGATAACCCATTTGAAGTTTAAACTACAGTCAGTGTAAGGGGAGAGTTAAAGTTTGTGCTGTGAATCTTTGTACAGATGATTGTTTCATTCGGGAAGTGATAGAGTTTCATTGATTTTAATGACTAACAGATAATCGGCTTTAAGATGATTGTCAAAAGAATTCTTTCACGTAAATGAAAGATAAAGAAGTATGAATCACTAAGAAATGATCATCACAGATAATCAGAATCTGTTGACACACGCTTGTCATCATGTTGATTATTTACTTGACATTTTCTGTATGAAATATTAAGTTTTGTATGCAAAATCCAGAAATGTGTATGCTCATCTGATATCCTCAAAATATTGTTTATTGAATAAAAATATTTACACAGCACGAAAAGACACTAAACACACTAGATATACATTTATCATCACAGTTTGACAGTGATAGTTTAAGGATAATCTTCTACATTTTCACACGTCCATTAATTTATTTTTTTGCTACAGTCTCGGCAAATGTACAATATACTACATTATTTACAGCGCTGGTGATGAATGTCATCGTTATGGGTTTATTGAGAAATCTGTGTCTTCTTCAATATCGAGCTCCTGATCCGAATCATCAGACACGTCTGAATCGATCTCACTGCGCTTGCGCGTGGCGTCTGGACTCGATCTGTCAGAGTTTCTCTCAGCTCCTCGGTCCTGTAGATCTCTCTTGACGCTCGCTGGATTCTCCTGTTTCAATACAAAACATTAAAGCTTTAGTTTCTTTTTTTACTGATCTCAACATCAACGCTTAACAACATCAGTCTTTTGTCTTGCGTTCATTACCCGAGCTCTTTTTAATGATTCATAGTTCAGCCTATTATATAAATATATATTACTTTTTCCCCAGAAAATAAAATAATTCGTTTAATTCGCAAAAGCCACGGCTATTTATAACTCTTGTTACAACAATAAAACTTTATTTCGTTTACATTGCAGATAATTTACTCTAAACATTCTGGGTTGTTTCATGTCATGGTTGAGTAAAGATCTGACGAACCTGACCGTTGGATTAAATTAATCTCGAAAATTTCCTTATCTGAGCCAACCATGGGTTAAAGCAACACAGCATTTTTAGCTCCCGTATTTTAAAAGATGCCTAAAATTCTTTATAATACTTGAACATTTCAGTTAGTTATATTTTAATTAAAGTTTAATTTATTTCTATAGCGCTTTTTACAATACTGCATTGTTGCAACGCAACTCTACAGAAATTACATTGTTTATTGTTTTTTTCCCCACTATGATTAGCTTTTATTAAGGTAGAACCCACAGAAAATGTCAGCAATTACAGTTATAGTAATAATATATTAATATGCAATAACAACAACAAATAATAATAAAATATTTTTTTTAATTATTTTTATATTATTACTATTATTATTAGGCTTTGGTTATTATTATTGTTGTTATTTTTATATTATTACTATTATTATTAGGCTATGGTTATTATTATTGTTATTATTTCATAAAATGTTAGTTTTTAACCATTAACCATTTTTACATTTCTTTTTAAATATATTTTATTGTTAGTTCGTGTTAGTGTAGTGAAGACTTCTCACCTGTTTTAGTCGCCTCCACTTCGCCCGGCGGTTCTGAAACCATGTTTTCACCTGCAGACCGTTTGAATACAAATGAATTAAGATTTAATAACAAAACTTTGACAAACAAATTTGACGAACTAATGATTTAGCTTTATGAATAAATATATCTAACATATTATTATTATTATGTATTATTGCTATTATGAATAAATGCATGCAGAATATTCTAGAAATGCGCACCTGTCTCTCGCTGAGTTGTAGGATTTTTGCGAGTCTTTTTCTCTCTGGAGGTGACAGATATTTCTGCGTCTCAAACTTCTTTTCCAGCTCAATGGTTTGATCATTAGAGAATCGAACCTGACCACCTTTACGCTTATGAAGGGGTCGCTGAATAAACGGCGTCCACATCAGAGGTTTACCTAAAAAACAAAAAACAATCATTACTGTACAATACAATATGCAGTTGAGAAAACATGGATTAATTCTCTATATTATTTAAAAAATGAAATAAATGACTCCTATGCATAGGGAATGTATAGTGATCTATAGAAAAGTCAATGTGTGTATAAATGAGGAATGGTTGACATTGAATCAGTGATCATTTAGTGTTGCGTGTTGGATATGCACTGTATCTCTTTCCAAGCGCGTCTGTCAGCATTCACATCCGCTGAAAGTTTGACTTTATGAGCAGAAGGACTATGGCAAAATTTCCGTCAATGTGTTTCCTGTTGGTTAATCTGGTGAATGGGTCGAACATCCGTCCAATCCACTCACTAAACACATAGGAAACTGCGATTTATCCTCTTTTAGAAAACAATCTTATTAAAAGCTTTCAGAGGTCAGTCTGTCAGCGCTCGAGCTGATCAAAGTTTATCTCCTGTACAAGAAAAAAATCATTTTGGATTGATCTAGTTGTGTTGTTTAATTATAATTGTATATAGATGTTATTTTTTCAACCAAAAACTTATAACCTAACACTAGTTTCTATGTTGTTCTTCTTTTCTAGAGATGTTCAGAGTTATTTCATTTGTAGGCTTAACTCGCTGCTAAATAAATAAATGTAAATGTGAATTTATTTGTTTTAAAAAATATCAAATTTAAAAAGTGTGTGCACTGTTAAAAGTTAGATCAACTTCAATACTAATTTACTTCAATTGGTAACACCCCCTAAAAATATTTTTTCAACTTAAAATTTCACTTTAGTTTCACTTAAGGTACGAAATGTCAGTTAAATAAACTTAAATATTGTAGGTGTTACCAATTGAAGTAACTTACTTTTTAAGTTGAACCAACCTGTGTGTGTGTGTGTGTGTGTGTGTGTGTGTGTGTGTGTGTGTGTGTGTGTGTGTGTAATGAGCTAAAAGCTGTGCAGAACATTTGTTTTGGTTATATAAAACCATAGCTGAATTATCAAATGGTTTTATTCAGTTTAGAAACATTTTCTTTTTTAGATGAAGGTGCACGAGGTGTTTCATATGTTATAGGGTTCAGCCCATTGAAGGGAAACGAACAATCTGTAAAAAACGGATCCCGGCTATCAGAAGTCGAGTGTTTCCTGAATATGTGTGTATTGAGGATGTGGATAAAATAATCAGCAGTGTGCACGAGTCCTGCTCCAGGAAAACATCTCACAGCTTCTGAAAGCACATTTACTCCTATCGAGAGCTCAAGATTTCCGGAATGAACGGAAAGGGTCAGGGCTTGCTGAACACAGGCAGTTTGAACCTCAGACCAACACTTCTGTTAACACAACACATATGAAACAGAGCTTTTAACCTCCAACTCACCAATATCTGTGTTTGTGTGTGTGTGTGTGTGTGTGTTAAAGACGTTTCCTGGAATGTTGTCTTCTCTCAATTAATTGTTGCTTTCTTCTCATTTTAATATGTAGTATCAGAGCCACAGTAATGCGCTTTGAACTGCAGTTTCGAAATATAGAAGAGCTTCCTCTTCAGGTCAGTCTGGTTGATATTATTAACCACATGAGCTGTTGGTAAACAGACCTCATATAGCTCTGCTTTTTTTGTCAAATCATTTCGACATCGTTTTACAAATCGTTTCACCACACACTGAGTGAACAAAATGTAAAAAATATGTCTGTTAAATAAACAACTATTTAAATCCTCATAAAGGGCTACACTGCAAAATAAATCTTAAAAACTTGTGTCCATTTTTACAGTTTTATTAATGGAAAGTCATTTCAATTTTCTATATTAAATCTTGATTAGTACTGAATTCCTAAAAAAGTGGGCCTTAATGCTTACATTTTGACCAGTTAAATTGATGTAAAACATGACGTGTTGATCAGATCATTTGGGTCATTTTTGTGCCTCACTCCAGTCATACCTGAACTTGTTCACCGGTCAAATCCACGGCGGCGATGACAGAATGTGTTAATGTTACAACAGTTTTTTAACAAGTTTACATGAGAAAAGTAAATAAAAGTCTCACCTAGTGGGTCGTGTCGGATCAGCGCGTGGGTAAAGTCGCCCACTGAGCGCTGGAACGGGTAGATGGACGCGTACGTAGCCGTCAGAGCGTGCGGCGACAACACCGGGTGGATCGGCGTGGGCTCGTAGATTGGAGTCCGATAAGAGGGTATCAGACTTGTGAAAGATGAGTTTGGAGATGGTAGTGTCGGTGTCGGCACGACCGGGCTGGACGCGGACCCGTTTCTGCCCAGAATGTCCTCGATGTAGAAAGGCGTCGGGTGGACCGACGGCGCGGGCGTCGGTGCGTAAAGAGGCGCGTTCGCGTGATGGAACTGCATGTCGGATGAATTTCAGCTCAATAAACTGATGTCAGTAGTGATAAAGTTTCTCTGCAGACCTCGCCGGTACTTCTGCTTCCATGTAGTTTGTCAGGTTGCGCGATGAGGTTGCTGGTGAGGGAGGTTGTGTCCTGTGAGGGAGGGAAATAACGGGTCAAACTTCCTGCAGGTACACGAGCTCTGATTGGTTCTCTGTGAAGAATGAGATGAAGATGATAACGAAACCTGGAGAAAGTCTGGATGCACCTGGACGTGAAGACGCGCGCGCTGTACATTGTTTCAGTGTCAGGATACGAAAGCGCATCATAATTCTTATGCTGTTATTTATTCATTTATTTTCATTTTATCACACAAAGGGTTGAAATGTTGTGGCCAAGATTAAATGGCTCGTTTTATCGAATTGTTAATAATTGACCGTTAAATTCTGTCGGGTTTTTAGTCTTTGCTGTTAGCACATTTAAAATGAAATAAATGTTAGCCTAATGTTAATTATTTCATTTAAAAAAAACACAATTCAGTCATGTGCAACCGGTGTCCACAAGTCTTTTTTACAGTATAGTCTACAGAACACTGAAGAGGCCTCCATCAATAGATGATTAAAATAATGTCTTATGTCGACAGAACAACAATGGTTGGCGTTATATCCGCACAATTGGTCTAATAATTTGTGCACATTGTGAAATGTTGTGACATTATGAGTTGTTGTTTTATATTGATGCCAAATCATTCATGTCAACATGTTCGTATTTATTTCATTGAATAACCTTTAATTGTGTTGGATTGTTGGTCTGGGTCACCATGAACTGATCTACTCATGTGACCGATTCAAGTGGGTCGTAGATCTTACACAGATAAGTCTAATATCACTTTGCATTTATCAGAGGGGGAGATGAAACCATTTTATACATGAAAGACTGATCTAGGATCGGCTAATATTTGAGCTTTGACAATCATTGCCGTTAATTGATCCGCTGTCACTGTTGGCGCCGCACATCCAGCGCGCGCACAGAAACAAACGATTCCTGACGAGAAAAAAATTCACATTTAACAACTATGAGAGAAAAAAAACCTCTCATTTAACAATAAGAGAAAAAAACTCACATTTAACAACAATGAGAGAAAAAAGCTCACATTTAACAACAATAAGAGAAAAAAACTCACATTTAACAACAATGAGAGAAAAAAATTCACATTTAACAACTATGAGAGAAAAACACTCTCATTTAACAATAAGAGAAAAAAAACGTACATTTAACAACAATAAGAGAAAAAACTCACATTTAACAACAATGAGAGAAAAAAGCTCACATTTAACAACAATAAGAGAAAAAAACTCACATTTAACAACAATGAGAGAAAAAAGCTCACATTTAACAACAATAAGAGAAAAAAACTCACATTTAACAACAATAAGAGAAAAAAACTCACATTTAACAACAATAAGAGAAAAAAGCTCACATTTAACAACAATAAGAGAAAAAAACTCACATTTAACAACAATAAGAGAAAAAAACTCACATTTAACAACAATGAGAGAGAAAAAATCACATTTAACAACAATAACAGAAAAAAAACCTCACATTTAACAACAATAAGAGAAAAAAGCTCACATTTAACAACAATAAGAGGAAAAAAACTCAAATTAAAGAGAAAAACCTCACATTTAACACCAGTGAGAGAGAAAAAGAAAAGAAAAGAGAGTAACACCCGCTTTATGACAAGAATCGATGTTTTAATCTTGCTGTAACAGAGACTCACTGAAGTTTTTTATCACGGAATTATTTGGCTATTTGATAAATGACATCAATAATCACGAACTTTACTCTTTACCAACAATGATATTCACCTTAAACGTATTTTCCTATTTAAAAATCAGTAGCAATTTAAATGTAAGATAGTGTTTTTGCATAATGTCGTCATTTGATACTCAGTCCTTTGATAAGAAAGTATAATCAATAAGTCAGAAAAAGACTGATAACTCTTATCAGAGTCGTTAGGCGCTATTGATCACAGGCAGGTTTCAATTAGCAGGTGATAAACATTCAAATACACAATTCATTTCCAACGAGGAAAGACTAACTTAATACTAACTAATCACTCAAACACGAATAGGAAACGTTAGGTGAACAGATATAATCTTCTTTCTCTAATGTGGTGACAGCTGATGTTTGACATGAATCGCTGTCTTTTCTCAATGACTGTTTCTAGCTACAGTTTCTTTGTTGTCAACTTCAATCATTCATTTCAAGTCGAATAAATACTTTGTCTTTAAAAAAACAGTTTAGACTTTATTTTTAAGAACATTAATGTATATAAAAAATAACGATATCACAATATTTTTCACAGCATTATTTTTACATTATGTAATGATTTTATTCAGAAAACAGGAAATCACAAAAAAATAAAAGCAATTAAGATGCAGGCAGGCATTACATTTATTCTTCTAGCAGACTCTTTTATTCAAAGTGAATTACAAATAAAGGACCATTTAACACTTTGTTTTAGGAGCCATTAATAATAAAATAATAATAATAATAATTTTATTGCAAGAATAATTTTTCATTGTTTTGACTTTACTATGCCTATTGTTGTTTTTCAAATACTGTGCTGTCTTACAGGCATCGTCACCATTTATAGACTAAATTTATTAGATCAGTATGTACCATAATATGTATTTGTTGTAGCTCTATTTAATTTATTTGCCACATATTTGGTCATGTTGGACCCCCAGGTGCCACCAATTGTTATAGTATTAAAAAAAAAAAGATAAACTGAAAGGTCAATACAGTATTTTTCAGGCCTGTAGTGGTAAATGTAAACACTTTCTGGCATTAGAGCCACAACGGATGCTGAGCTCAGTGTTCTGAATCTAGAATTTTTATGTATGATGTTGTCGTCATCTAGTGGTTATAGTTTGTAAAACATGATATTTGGTTTAAACAGCAGACAGGTCTTTGTTAGCACATAACCAACCCAAATCGTTGAATATGGAATTTACAGAAATAAGTGTTTTAAGTCTTTGTTAAGGCTCTAAATTACATGTGGCAGATTTACAACAGCTTTTAATACAATAATACATATAAGTAGATACAAACAAAAACAATATTATAACAGACCAATGAAACGACAACAGAGCCATTAAAGAGCGCAAACTCGTTTAATTTCTAAAGGTGTCACTGGTAATTGTGTCCCTGTAACAACAGACCCAGCCGGTGGCCTCGGGCTCTTCTCTCGCGTGTTGTGTTTCACTCATATGTGTCCGCCCCCTGATTCTCGGCTCTGGTTGGTGAACATCAGTTCCGCCCCCGGTCGCCATGTATCGCTCCTCACGAAACCTGCAGCGCTTCAGCGCGAGTCTGTCGAACTTCCGAGCCGTGCAGAGATCCATCACCGTCCGGAACATCAGCCCGGTGCCAGGCGTGCTGCTGAACCCACTCAGAATGGTATAAAATCTGACTGTTATTGTAGTGTTCAGTCAATGTAGCCTGGAGGCCGACGCATGACCTTCATGTTTACAGCTGTCAGATATTAAATATCTTCTACAGTATAATCATGCACGTGCTTCATAGCTGTTTAAACACACACGTGCATCGTCTGACGCTAATTCTGAGTCGTTAGGGTTAAATACTTAACGGTGTGATTGAGAAACATCACCGATAGTAGTTTTTATATTTTCTGGTGATTTGGCTTGAAATCTTTGCGATTATTTGTCGGATAAAAGTAAAGAAAAACTGTAATCATGTGTATCAGATAGTAATTGTGATGATTGTGTGTTTTTCAGGCGAGTTCACAGTCATACAGGATTGAGAGAGACACATTCGGAGAGCTCAAAGTTCCTTCTGATAAATATTATGGAGCTCAAACCGTCAGATCAACGATGAACTTCAAGATTGGAGGAGCAACAGAAAGAATGCCAGTGAGTTTTAGATCACATCATCACGTGCTGTTATGTCAGTGAGTTCTAGATCACATCATCACGCGCTGTAATGTCAGTGAGTTCTAGATCACATCATCACGTGCTGTAATGTCAGTGAGTTCTAGATCACATCATCACGTGATGTAATGTCAGTGAGTTCTAGATCACATCATCACGCGCTGTAATGTCAGTGAGTTCTAGATCACATCATCACGTGATGTAATGTCAGTGAGTTCTAGATCACATCATCACGTGTTGTAATGTCAGTGAGTTCTAGATCACATCATCACGCGCTGTAATGTCAGTGAGTTCTAGATCACATCATCACGTGTTGTAATGTCAGTGAGTTCTAGATCACATCATCACGTGATGTAATGTCAGTTAGTTCTAGATCACATCATCACGTGTTGTAATGTCAGTGAGTTCTAGATCACATCATCACGCGCTGTAATGTCAGTGAGTTCTAGATCACATCATCACGTGTTGTAATGTCAGTGAGTTCTAGATCACATCATCACGTGTTGTAATGTCAGTGAGTTCTAGATCACATCATCACGTGTTGTAATGTCAGTGAGTTCTAGATCACATCATCACGCGCTGTAATGTCAGTGAGATCTAGATCACATCATCACGTGTTGTAATGTCAGTGAGTTCTAGATCACATCATCACGCGCTGTAATGTCAGTGAGATCTAGATCACATCATCACGCGCTGTAATGTCAGTGAGTTCTAGATCACATCATCACGTGTTGTAATGTCAGTGAGTTCTAGATCACATCATCACGTGTTGTAATGTCAGTGAGTTCTAGATCACATCATCACGTGTTGTAATGTCAGTGAGTTCTAGATCACATCATCACGTGTTGTAATGTCAGTGAGTTCTAGATCACATCATCACGTGTTGTAATGTCAGTGAGTTCTAGATCACATCATCACGTGTTGTAATGTCAGTGAGTTCTAGATCACATCATCACGCGCTGTAATGTCAGTGAGATCTAGATCACATCATCACGTGTTGTAATGTCAGTGAGATCTAGATCACATCATCACGCGCTGTAATGTCAGTGAGATCTAGATCACATCATCACGTGTTGTAATGTCAGTGAGATCTAGATCACATCATCACGTGTTGTAATGTCAGTGAGTTCTAGATCACATCATCACGTGTTGTAATGTCAGTGAGTTCTAGATCACATCATCACGTGTTGTAATGTCAGTGAGTTCTAGATCACATCATCACGTGTTGTAATGTCAGTGAGTTCTAGATCACATCATCACGTGTTGTAATGTCAGTTAGTTCTAGATCACATCATCACGCGCTGTAATGTCAGTGAGATCTAGATCACATCATCACGCGCTGTAATGTCAGTGAGATCTAGATCACATCATCACGTGTTGTAATGTCAGTGAGTTCTAGATCACATCATCACGTGTTGTAATGTCAGTGAGTTCTAGATCACATCATCACGCGCTGTAATGTCAGTGAGATCTAGATCACATCATCACGTGATGTAATGTCAGTTAGTTCTAGATCACATCATCACGTGATGTAATGTCAGTGAGTTCTAGATCACTGAATAGATTGTATGAATTATTAATGATTTCTTCTCTCTGTAGGTTCAGGTGATCAAAGCATTTGGGATTTTAAAGAAAGCTGCAGCAGAAGTAAATAAAGATTATGGTTTGGACCCAAAGATTGCAGAAGCCATCATGACAGCTGCTGATGAGGTGATTTCTCAAATGTTTGACTTTTACTGCAGCTAGTTTGTCTGTTAGTTTATTATCCGTTGAATACATTAGAACAGAGCTGTTGTGTGTTGGTTGCAGTGTTTTCATGACAGTTAAAGGGATAGTTTACTTTGAGATGAAGGTTCTGCCGTCGTGTACTTGTCCTCGTGTTGGTCTGGGCCTGGGTGGGTTTCTTTTTTCTGATGAACACAAAATATATTTTGAGAAATGTAGCAGATAGTGACCATTGACTTTCATGGTAGGAATAAAAAAAAATGATGGAATTTAATGTGCACTGTTAACTGTGTGGTTACCATCATTTATCAAAATATTTTCTTCATCATTTATCACAATACTTCCAAAATATATTTTTTCCTACTATGGAAGCCAATGGTCACTATCTGCTGTGTGTTTACCATCATTTCTCAAAATATAATTTTTTGTGTTCATCAGAAAAAGAATTTCATACATGTTTAGAACAACATGAGGATGAGTAAATGATGACAGAATGTTCATTTTAAAGTGAACTATCCCTTTAAGGTAATTGTCATTACTGTGATGCTGACTACATTAAAGCCAGATTCAGTTCATGTGTAATGTGGGCTCCAGTGTTGCTCAAGTGTTCTGTTTGGGTTCCAGGTGGCTGCTGGGAAGCTGGATGATCATTTCCCACTGGTGGTCTGGCAAACAGGATCTGGAACTCAGACCAACATGAACGTTAATGAGGTGATCAGCAACAGAGCCATTGAGATACTTGGAGGAAAACTGGGTAGCAAAGACCCTGTTCATCCAAATGATCACGTCAACAAGAGCCAGGTCACTGCACGCACGCAACACTAACATTGAAGTCTATACTTGTGGACATACTTAGTCATATTGCCCTATCCTAAAATAACTCCTGTGGTTAAGTGTGTGTGTGATGTTGCTGATTGTTTTGTTTATTTCAGAGCTCTAATGATACGTTCCCCACTGCCATGCACATCGCTGCAGCTAAAGAAGTCCACGAGGTTCTTCTGCCGGGTCTTCAGGTTCTGCACGACGCGCTTGCTGCCAAAGCCCAGCAGTTTAATGACATCATTAAAATCGGCCGCACACACACGCAGGACGCTGTGCCGCTCACTCTCGGACAGGTAAAAGAGTTTCTTTACGGTTTCTTAATGCTGAGTGAGTCATTAGAGTCAATACTGAAACCGCATCATTGTTGCACTTACACTTTACTATTGAAAAAATGTTGTGCTTTTTATTTAATAAAGAAACCAAATCAACCATTTCTGTTATATTTGTGTGAGCAGGAGTTTGGAGGTTATGTCCAGCAGGTGAAGTACAGTATTGAACGAGTGAAAGCCTCTATGCCCCGTGTTTATGAGCTGGCAGCGGGAGGCACCGCCGTCGGCACCGGACTCAACACGCGCATCGGATTTGCGGAGAAAGTGGCAGATAAAGTGTCCGCACTGACAGGTCAGCATTAAATGATATGCCAGTTTGAGTGCAGAATACAAGACATTCAGTAGCCGCTCATCGCTGCCCTCATGTGGTCTTTTATAGGTCTGCCTTTTGTGACTGCGGCCAATAAATTCGAAGCTCTGGCAGCCCATGATGCTTTAGTGGAGCTGAGTGGCTCTCTCAACACCGTCGCCGTGAGCATGATGAAGATTGCCAATGACATTCGCTTTTTAGGCTCTGGACCTCGCTCGGGTCTCGGCGAGTTGATCCTGCCTGAGAATGAACCTGGATCCAGTATAATGCCAGGTGAGTGACATCACTGCCAGCCAATCAGACACTTAGGTTTGTTTTAGATTATACTAATGACAGGTTTGATGATGTCATGGTAAGTAGATCTGTGTGTCTGTGTATTTCTGTGGCCACTGATCTCCTTTGACCCCTAACACAGACACATAATATACATCTCTCACTCTCTTTCGTCATCTTACTGCACTCTTGTCTTTGTCAGGTATGGAAACTGATGGTTGTGTGTTGTACAGGTAAAGTGAACCCCACCCAGTGTGAGGCCATGACTATGGTAGCCGCTCAGGTGATGGGAAATCATGTGGCCGTTACTATCGGAGGAAGCAATGGACACTTTGAACTCAACGTTTTCAAACCAATGATAGTGAGTACAAAATGTTTGTGTTCGTTTAGCTATGAGATTCATGTTATGCACTGGTCACATGACTCTTTGGGCAGTGATGCAAACGATTCTTTGATGAGATGTTATCTGGATGTGAACATTGTTTATCTTTTTCTTCCTCTCTGGCAGATTAAAAATGTGCTGAACTCTGCCAGGCTGTTGGGCGACGCCTGTGTTTCATTCACTAATAACTGTGTCGTTGGAATCGAGGCCAATACTGAACGAATCAACAAACTCATGAATGAATCACTGATGCTGGTCACCGCTCTGAATCCTCATATAGGTAACAGACAGCAGAGGGCACTGTGTGCAAAAAATACACATCTTAAAATACATCTTTATCATTTAGTCTGCCTCATGGTTTTCTTCTATGAACAAGCGCAGAAATCCATCAGATAGATGTGACTGTATTGTTGTGTTTTGTATTGTTGGTGAATGTTTTGACTTTGTTTATGACACACACAGTGATGTTTCGTACAGTCACATGTTGTTTTTTACTGTATGTGGCTTCTCTTTTTGCAGGTTATGATAAAGCTGCCGCTATCGCAAAGACGGCACATAAAGACGGTTCAACACTGAAGGCTACAGCCATTAAATTGGGCTTCCTGACAGAAGAGCAGTTTGATCAGTGGGTTCGGCCCCAGGACATGCTGGGACCAAAATAAACTCTAACCACATGACGGCTCAATGTTACAGGAAATGTGTCTTTGTATAATAAAACCAAGTTTCTTTAAGATTCATCGCCTCATTGGGCACTGATGTATTTTAAGATATTTTAGTGTAAACTGTTTCAGTTTGGACAGCTCTTATATTTATTTTAGTCTAGGACTAGTCTAACCACCCCTTTGTGTAACCAGTGATCTTAACCCATCTGAGCTCATCTGCTGAATTGATCATCAAACACCTTTAATAAATCTGTCTAAAAGTCTTCAGATGAAAACAACTTGAACAGAATGAATCTGCTTTAATGTCATATCTAAGGTTTATGAAGCGATGGTGTCTGATAATAATACTCACAGGGTAAAGGTCACCAGCTGATGTTCCTCAAGTCAAACTCTGGCATTTCTCCCGCTCACTCGGATGTTGTTATTCAAAGCAGTGTGAGGAGATTTCCAGTGGCTCTGTGTAAGTTATAAAGATTGATCCTGGACCAGAGGGACTGATGGAGACCAGCGTGAGGTCAAAGTGCCATATGGTTCACAATAGGAGTAATGCTTCTTCATAAGACAGCTAAGGTGAGGTGTGATGGTTACCTAGAGACACACTTGTGTGACATGTGGCAGCTCTGCAGGGTCGAGCTTTGTGTTTGTGCATAATAATTATTGTCTTTATTAGAAATAAAAACCTCTGTGACCTTCATCATCAGATTCTCTAGAGCTGGAGAATGCATGGGGCTAGTTGTCACTGATTTTTAATCAATGATAAAACAAAAATATAAACAAGTGAAATTAAAAGATTTTGAGTAGACTATATCAAAAAAGTAACCCTCCAGATTGTTTTATCCATTGTGGTAGCTCTTGCTCACAAAAAAACTTCTTTTATTTTCAAAAGAGCCAAGTCTTCTCTCTCCATATATATATTTAATAATAACTATCATGAATCACTCATTGATCTGATGATAATGGATAATTGATGTTGTATCTTAATACTTAAACACCACAGACAGATATTGACTGACTTCAGTCTTTAGCTAATGAGATCCTAACATAAAATGATTGAATGTTATTGAGATGTGAGTCTGTATGATATGATACAGCAGATAAGTAAAGCTGAATGCTGACTATGTGTATCTACATATATATATATATATATATACTATATGTATGTATAATACTATGTATTTACAGCTCATGGAAATCCTATAAACTTTAAAAGCTTGTCATTATACTTGAGATTAATTAACACTTATACTGTATAGTTCATTTGTATCTCACTCAGGCAGTCAGGCCACTAGCTGACAGATGACATAGCTAATGTATGTAAAAAATGTATTTTATTTAGTATAAAAATATTTTTAAAAAATTAGAATAAATTTAATCTAATCTTTTAAACTGTGTGATTTTATTCAGATCAAATGACGCTTTTTATATTAGGGTTACATTAATTATTTATAAATACACTTTAAATGCAAGGTTTAAAGTGCAGAAAAATGAAGAAAAAAAACCGGTCATATTGTGACCCAATAGACTTTTTCTTGATGCTAGATTTTAAGTGAATTATTAAACATAGCCCACTGTGTGTATGGTGACAAAAACTGCGGCGGGTCTTGACAGCATGAGCGCGCCTGTGATTGGCCGCGGACCGCTGCGCGTTCACGCTCTAGTTGTGAGATGTGCGCGCAGCCGCTCACTGGAGGAAAGCACATCACTAGTTGTCATACCGAGGGGTAAATACTCATTCTTACCAATGAATAATCACCAATTTACCTCGACTCCCAGCTGACAAACTGCCCTGCGCGACTAAACGCGGAGAGAGGAGCGTCGCGCGCGACATTGTGTGAGGTAAATTACGCTTTTATTCGACGCCTGATACGGGATGAAATCGCTGAACACCTTCATTTCATCCTCATCAGTCCGAGAGGTTCACATCCAAAGATCTTCATCAGAAATCACCTCAGATTCATCACGAATATCGAGGTGTTTTGTGTCTTGTGAAGGACTCCGTGTCAGTATGTTGTATTGTAAGAGATTGAGTGTTGCAGTGATGTTTTAAAGGTATTTTTGTTCAAATGTTATTATCACTAATGTATGACAGCTTCTCATCTCTTTCTCTCTCAATGTCAATTTAAGTGTGCTTTATTTAGTATGAAATTAGTATTGTACAAATAAAAGTAAATAAAAAGTACAAATAAAACAAAGTATATATAGTGTAAAAGTTTTCTGGAAAAAAATCCATATTATTCCCTGTGTAGTGTAGGATAATATCATAAAAATTCTTAAGCACACATGCTAAACTGTTCGCTTTAAATGTTTATATCTTCTGTATGTGAATGTTGATTCATAACAAAATGCTTTTTTGCATAGTTGTGTTTGATACATGAAAACGTCTCGGGTTACGTATGTAACTGTTGTTCCCTGAGAAGGGAACGAGACGCTGCGTCTCCCTTCCCTGGAGGCGTCCCCAAAGTGTCTTCGCAGTGTTGCAGTGCAAGTTCCCTCAAAAGAGAACTGTAACAATGTATCTTAAAAGATAACACAATGTAACCTTGCTCTTACTTGAAATGTGTCCTCACATTTAGTCCTTGAAGTTGAGGGTATTGGACCTGGAAAGTCCTTAAAAGGTCCTTGAATTTAAAGTTAAATAATGTGTGGGAACCCTGAATAAATGTATAACCAATTATTGCCCTCGGACCAAATAAAATAATAACTTGTTTTTGCATACTACTGCGCACCCTGTTAATGCAGACATCATACGTCCTCCGCTCTGTAAACAGAGGGAGAATGGCAGGCAAAACGTTCCTGCTGAATTGACAAGTGGCACCTGTTGTTTCAAATAAAAATGTTTGAAACAACAGCGACAAAAAACGCCTGGATCAGCAAAGAGCAAAAACCTAAATTAACATCGGTAACTTTATTGCTTTTTCACGAGATGGGAAGCAATGGGTCTGAAAGGGTTGCAGTGTTTCTTTTGGAAAGGCAGCTAATGTTTCAGCTGTTTGACTCTATGACTCTCTATCAGAACATTGTGTTGCTTATGTAGTTTGTGTACCTTTACGAATTAGTGTAATGATATTTACGTTTTCAAAATTACAAGCAAACTACTACGTCGTGTACACAACAGATATGGAGGTTGGGATTGTGATTTCAGTGCTAGTAGGCTAAAGTTAGCATTTTTAAAAATTGCGCACACTACAGTACCTTTAAGTCAAGTCAGATTGGTTTTCTCTTATATTATGATATGTAGACACTGTAATGTATTGTGCTGTTATCTCTCTCTCTGTCTGTTTGTACTTTAGGAGTTTCCTGCCGGAGGTCTTGCTCTTCTGGTTTAGTGATGGCACAGCCGAGCACATGCGGTCCGAGCAGCAATGGTGTTACTGATGAGGCTCCTAACATGCTGGTCTACAGGAAAGTAAGTGCAGTGATTGTCATGTATTATTCTTGAGTACCTGTAAACAGCAGCAGGTCTGCCACTAATACACAGTCCTGCATAGATGATGGGCTTGAAATGGAAATCAGGCGCGAAATTGACTGCAGACTGATTTAATTTCTGCAGCTTTTATTTCCGCTGGCTGTCATTAGGGATTCGTGTGAGGTGTTTCTAGGCTGTTTTATGAGTGAGAGACTTCTCTTATCTTGTCACAGGAGATCAGGTCATCTAGTTACTTGTATTTATGGTCTTAGAATTTACATTCAGGAACATTTTAGTTCAATAATAAACTTATATGTGTCTTGTAGAGTTGATGATTTTTCAGATACCTGTAGGAGTCTCACAATGGGTTTTTTTAGTCTCTCTGACAGCTGATGTGTATTAAAGGCTGGAAAAAAAGATGTTTTTCAACAAAAATGAATGTTGGTGATTTATTATATGACCATTCAATGTGCATCAGGACAGGTTTAGGTCTTTTAAACTCCGAGCTTGAGCCGCGGCTCGTGTTCCCTCCTCGGACGGCAAGCCATTGTCGTTTTACTATTTGTTCATTTAAGATTGAATGGACAGGTGAACTTGTGAATTACAATGTGCAATATAACATGTGTTCATATTTCACGTTTTAAAAAACGCATTATTTTTCACACAATTTATCACAACTTATCTGTATAGCGCTGTTATCACTCTCCTCAAAACAGGCTGATGTCTTGCTTGTTCTATGAAGTCCCTCCTTCAGAAATACGTCACGAGTTCTGATTCTGTAGTTTGTTTACTGTGTTGTGATTCGACAACAGCTAAGCTTAGCAGAGCCGTTTGAGCTTAGCTGACGACTGACTTATTCCTGTGGGCGGAGTTTAGTCAAAAAACTGTTCTAGTGACGTCATTAAAGCAGGAAGTAGAGAGCTGTAGTCCAAACCGGCCGTTCTTGTAGGCTTTGAAAGGGGAAGGTTAAAGAAAATATATCGCCTGGCAGTGAACTTTGAGCTTTACAGGTATTATTTATGGTGTAACAGCAACAGTACACACTAACTGAATTTTGAAAAATGGGTTCAGGAAGAATGTTTTGAATTTCACAACAACTGCATCAGTTGGATCACTGGATATTTGAGGTCATTTTATGTTATAGACCTAAACAATGAGCTTCTTTACTGTGTCTTTTCAAATGCATGTGCACTTAAAGTTCAAATAGATTTGATTGGCAGTCAATGGTTTATCGTTCATCAGTTGGGAAAATAAATTGCCTAGAAAGTGATCGCAACGTTACCGTTCATTGTATCCTTACCGTTGTGGTGAAAACTCCGCTATTCTCTTTAAAATAAAACAATTTTTAAAACTATACTTTTTGTAGTTATAATGTGAACATTCCTTTATTCCCCCTCATCTTCTACCACCTGATGAGATAAACTCTGTGTTTGGTACACAGGGCAGAACTGTAGGTCACTAACCGGTTGAGTGATTTGACTCTAGTTGTGTTAAGTGTCTCCTACAGGATGATGTTTGTGCTCTAATGGCTCATCATCACTGATGCTGTGTGTGTAGGTGAGCGCCTTCATCCACTTTTGGACTATTGTGTCAGCATGTTTGTAGGTGGTTTTGTAAGTAAGTTGCTCTGTGTAGCTCTTTTGGGTTGACTGACTTCTTTCCCATGCAGAAAAGTTAAAGCATTTGTGGATTTGAACTCTTAACTCATCAGTGCAACACTCTCTACTTTTAGTTTAAGTCCTGCAACCTGTTGGCCGGTCACATTATTAGTAAGAAATATTGTTGATTGATAATTTGTGAGCAGAAAGTAACTTCTCATATTAAGACAGATCACTCTTGTATTATCTTCACAAGGATTGTAAATATGGCTACAAGAACAGAAATGAGCAAAAGCTCTGAATAATTGATGGGCTTCATGAGCAGTTAACCTGCTGTATGTTTCTGTCTGGAGGACATTAATAGTGTTAGATGAGTGACAGGTGGATTATTTATGTTATAAAGCTGATGTGTCTCATTTCTTTAAACACACTTTCTCTGGTGTCACACAAGATTTGTGTTTGCTCTTGTGATTTGTCTCTGTGGTTAATGATTGATAAAGCAGAACCAAAGCTCCTTTAATTCATGTTTCACCAGACAATTGTGAAAAGTCGTGTTTGAATAATTAGTAAAACAAGACCACTACCAGTACTATCAGAAGTATTTAATGTATGATATCAGGTAATATTTTTACCCTGAAATCTTTTAAAAGTTGTCCAATTTAAATGTGAGGATTTTGTGTTTTTGTATGGATATAATTGTGTACTTGTGTGCATATGTGTGTATTTATGTAAAAATTGTAGATTGGGTGTAGAATATGGGTGTTAAATGACAACCATGGACACCTTTTGCCTCCATCGGAATGAAATCATTTTGATTGATAAATCCTGTACTAGTGTTTACATGAACCTTAATAATGTATGTGATGAGATTGATGTGTGTGTTTTATATGGCACAAGTTTCAAATCAGATTTGAACATTTGACATGCGCACATTGCACAAATATAGTTTCACGCTGTTTCAAGATATGCATACAAGCCACCCTTTTAAAATCGCCTCATAAAATATTTTTCAGATCATAATTAGTAAACGACGAGCACACAAAGCTTTGTGCTGCACTCATTATCGAGCAGCAGCAAAAATACACATTCACGTGTGCCCAAAAAAGTGTGTTTGACTTCACGCTGGGCTGCAGAGACCGACCGCGAGAGTCCACAGTTTCCTTTGTACTGTATCGCTCCAGCAGTCCTGTGTGAAGTCCAACACACGTGTTTGTGTATCAGATTATAAATCATGGACTGGCTGGACAACGCTGTCTCATTTCACTTTACAGAGGATTAGAAGGAGATGAGGAAAATTTAAAAATGACAAGAAAGACAGTCACTTCATATGACTTCCTAACACAACACAAGCAAATTATGTCATTTATGCCATCACACAATGAAATGTCCTTAAAACCGATGGGCAAAAGAGAGAACAATGTCAAATTTACTCTGCCTTCCATAGACGCTGTATAAGAAAACACCCTCGCATTAGCATTAACTATAGTATTTTTTGTGTGAAGAAGCATCAGAAACATTGGCGTAAGGTGCGTGTCGAAATGAGGACACACGTGTTATGGTTCAGCTGTTTGACACAGAGATTTAAACACAGATCAACATTCATGATGAGAAATGTCTGAAGCAGAGATCAGGGAGCTCATCGCTATCAGAGATCATTCACCAGCGTGACAGAACAGAAAGAAGAGCAGTGGCCGGTTCGGTTTGTCTGGGAAGCTCAGCAGGACTTTATGGGAAACAGAATTGATTTTTTCCTCCCAATCGTTTTGAAAAAGATTGAATCATTAATACTCTCAGCTGGAGGAATCATACATCAAACACACTCCAGTACAAAGACAGTCATGCATATTCAATCAGAAAGCCAATTAAATACTGTATTATGTGGGACTAATCTGGTTTAATGAAGCAGGTACATGTTGTCTTAAGTGTTTACTCGTGTTGAGCTGCAGACAGACGTATTAAACTGAAGGAATGGGTCAGACTTGAGCGTTTATTTATCTCAATGACACAAGCAACATTCATTAACTATCATTAGTGATTATCTTCATCTGTGACAATCAAATTAACCTTGATATCTAATAAGTGTTGATATTAAAGTGCTGACTATATACTACACACTGATAAAGTGTGTCAGCCTGATTAAAATCTGTGCAATATTGAGTTCAAACCGAGGGGCAACCTTCTGATCTGTCTGATGAAGCCAATGCAGAAGTGATTTAAACTGCAATTCATCGACTGACCGCTTGAGGCTCCAAAAGGGAGTCAATTCCCATAGACCCCCATGTTAAAAATGGCCAACTTTACAGTAGAAAATATTATGTTTACAGCCTGGTACAAAAAGTGTTTTTGGTCTATATTGCTAAATTTGCCCATCATCTCAACTGTGAGGGGATGAATTGTTTTGTTACTCATCCGTTTAAATAATATTAAGCCTTAAAGTTCTGCATAATTAAGGGTGTGGCCACTTTAGTGACGGGTGAACTGCCACTGCTGTCACTACAGTCAAGCTAGGTGGGTGTGGTTTCAGCAACCAGCCATTTCAGCTTCACACACATTCCACCTCTTTACCCATTTTTGGTTATCCACGAGAGATGCGCGGTGAAGTCCCGCCAACTATTGGCTTCAAAAACCTCTTCATAAACCTAAGGGTGACGTCAAGGACATTAAGGACACGTCAAGAACATTTTTTTACAGTCTACGGTTCAATCAAACTCTTTGTCTTTTTGTGTGTTTGTGTACAGGTTGTGCTAAGTTTGGTATCTGTTAAAGCTTAAGATCAAGGTTATGGGAAGAAACACACACACACACACACACACACACACACAGTCAGTATTAAAATGTATTGTTATTTTTGTTAAAATTTGAATTATACTCTTAAAGTGACTCCGTACAATGTAAGACAAATCATATTTACAAAAACAATGCTTTACAATTATATTTGATAATAATTATGAGACAGAGACGAGTTATCACTCTATCACTCATAGTACATCGCCAACTTGTGATACAATAAAGCAATAAGCCCCTCGAAGCAGTGGGATACCAGTGCATTTTATAACAGCTAAGGGGCGTTGTTAGTCACGACACCACTGCTTCATGGGACTTATTGCTTTTATAAAACGGTTACCTCATATGCATAGCAGGATTTTTAAAAAAAGTTGCCACTCAGTTTTAGTTTAACGTTAATGCCTTCCAGAAAAATGTTCTTTAAATAAACATATATCAAATGAAAGAACAGACCCTCCGCTTTAAAATAAAAACTTTCATCCTACCTTCATTTGTTCTCTAAACACCTATCAAAATTTTAGCAAAATGCTGAGATAATTCAATTTTTGTGAAGAACTTTTGTTAGAGATCAGATTCAGAACTTTTAGAGTTTTTAGTGTTGAGTGAATGTGTCAGTGTTTAAGTTGTGTAAGATCAACACTAGTGGATAATAGCAGAAATATGAATTAGGGGGAAAAAATTCTCAGGGAAGCGTTTTCTCTTAATTGACGAGATAACTCAACAATGTTTATTGACATTTATCTGGATATCGCCAGTAATTGTGCAATTGATAAAAAATTAAAATATGATTAAAGCATGTGGTGTTTAATTTCATAAATCAGTACGCAGCAACAGTGGCGCAGTGATACTAATGTAATGTGGTCTGAACCGTGGGGTTACTGGGGTATTTTATCACAGCTTAGAACGTGTTTCAACCAATCAGAATGAAGAACCAGAACTGCCTGTTTTATAATGTAGATTTTAAACCCAGAATATGAAATGACCCAGTTTTCTCCATCTCTTAAAATGAACGGATGCTAACACTGTTTTCTGTCTATGATGTGCACCACAACCTCCTCTATTAACATCTAGTATTTCATGATCCTTTAACCGAGTTTTCTTTTTCACTTAGACAAGCCGACCTTTACTGTTTCATTACATTACAGAAGAAAATGCTTGGACTCTTTATGTTGTTTAACACTGCTGAGTTTGACTCATGTGGAAGAGAATACATCTACACTATCTCCAACAATCAGTGCATGACTGAATCATAGTGTCGTTCCAAAACTTCATGACCTTCAGTCCTCTGTGGATCACAAATGGAGAAGACTATTGTTCCCATATATCATATGAAACTGTCAAGCTCTTAAATACAAAAAAAGGCCACACAAAAGTCTCTGTGACTTTATTCCAGATCTACATTTAAGCCCTCATTCACAATAAATTAAGCTTTTATTATAAGGTGACAACACTAGAAAGAACAACTGTACCACAATAACAGTCTGTGAAGAAACAGAGAAATAGCCTTTACTATTATACCATTAACTACACTTAACACAAAGTGAACTGATTATGTGGACATTATAGAGAAACAGCAGGGACCTTTTCCATATAAAACCTTTCATTATCATATTACATTAACACTGCAGACCCATTAGAAGAAATACTCACACTCAGAACCCACAACGTACCGCCTAGCAATGTGACAAAAACATACATGATATACACGTTATATATAAAAATATCAAATTCTCTCGGTCTCTATTCTGTTTGGATGTTTGAATGAGATGAAATGTAAATAGCACTAACAGGCTCACAGCAGTAATGAAAGACACAATTGTGTATGTGTGTGTGTGTGTGTTTATTTCCCCATGTCTTGAGCTTTATGTTTAGTTTGTTTCAGGGTTCACATTGATATCTAGTTTTCTCTATATTGTGTTTTTTGGATTCTTGTAGCTCGGGGTGTACAGTCTCTGCACAGATGTTTGTCTGAAGTCAACCGCATCAGCAGTCATTATAGATATCCACAGAAAGCGAGGTCATACATTTTCTCTCATATGTGTCCTGTTGTGCTCTTCTTCAGTATTTATTTTCACATCAGCCTGGTTTTCAATGATTCAGCTGACATGAGAGTGAATTAGCACAAGCTGTCTCTATGGAGGAAGAGTCAATGTCATGTGGGAAGGGTTTTTAAATCTAGTCATCTCGAGGTTTGTTAAGTGATGATGAGGTTGAATGAGAACATCTGGTTCTGTCTGAGCTATTTGTCTGTTTGCTCTAGTTTTCTCTTTTCACACAATGACAGCGGTGTTACAGTAGATATTGGTGGATGTTTCTATGCTGGACGCTGTATCGTCATCGACAGTAGTTGCAAACAGATGCTTTTAGCGTTTGTAACTTGATAAAAGACCCATTTAATGTGTAATATAACACATGAGTTCCCACGTGGGATGGATAGTAATGGAGATGGACAGTAGTTGGTTGAACCTGAGATCATGAACAACCTTTCCTCCTTATATCTACAGTACTTCTCTTCTCTTGTAAGCTTCTGGGTTGGTTCGGTTCTGATGAAAAACTACATTATAATAAAAAACAACAAGAAGACTTTTAATAGAGGTTCACTTGCAACAAGAGAAGATAGATTTTGTGTTTGTTTCTGTGAATTATTATCTGGTTTGATGAATATTTTTTATAATGAAATGATGTTTGCCTAATTTTGTTGGTCTGGTTAGTTTAGTTTTGAGAGGTAAACAGATTTTGTGAATGACTGGGAGGTGTCAGAGCTTTTAGAAACTATGAATCCCATGTTTGCAGTTCAGTAAGACTTCATTCATGAAACAAGAATTGAAATGTCCCCAAAAACAAAAGAAATCAAAATACGGATGCCAATATAACAATTTGCTAAAATCTATTTTGAAATATGATTTCAAAAATGTATTTTTCACCAATATATATTTGGCCATTTTGTTTTATATTTTAAATTATATTTTAAAGCATTTATATTCACGTCGCATTGGAAAAAACTCTGTATGTTACAAACCTGTAAATATAACAGCTTTGAAAATATTAAAATTAAATATATTTTCAACTGCAAAAATATACTTAAAACTGTATATTTTATACATACTTTTACGATTTATGCTTTTATATTTTGTGTAAAATGTATTTTTTGCCGTATGGGTTGTAAAATAAGAAATGTATTTGTTACCACTGAAAAACATTTTGAAATATATGTTAATATATAAATGTTAAAACTAAATATATTTTCAAATGTAAAATATGTTTAATTAAGCTTTACTCTTTACAAAATGTATTTAGCATATATTTAAAACATATTTTTGGCCGTATGGGTTAAAAACTGTTTAAAGAGCAGTAGGAGTGTATGCTGGTAAACAGCAGGTTAATGCCTTGTTCAGACCGCCAGCGACTAGCAGTAGCAGAGCAACATGATCTCATTCATTTCAATGGAAGCTTGGGACTTCCTGCGTTATGAGCGAAAGTGATCGTTGGCGTCAGGAAGTGGGCATGTGCAGCAACGCCACAAAGTTACAAGTACCAATGAAAGCGAAGCAGTGGAGTTCACGTTATCCGTCTCTCGTCAGCTACTGTAGTGGACGCTACTCATTTATTTATGACAACCAGATTTAGAGAAAGTCGCTGGTGGTCTGAAAGGGGTGTAAGAGGGAGTTTAAGCTGTCAAGTGTGAGGAGTAAATGTGAGTATGACCGTATGTTTGATCACACAGAAATTAAGTTTTAATTACACAGAATAAGATGTTAATTATAAAGCATGTAATTATTCCAGACATGAAGCTGATCTCTTGTGTGTTTTTAAGATGGAAGACATCATCGCTCGCATGCAGGATGAGAAGAGCGGGATTCCCATCCGTACAGTCAAGAGTTTTCTGTCCAAGATTCCCAGCGTGTTTTCAGGTATGAGTGAAACTAAAAAATACTTATTTTATATGGTTTAAAGAAATTATGCCTCATATTTCAATTTAGAAAGAAATCAAAACTAATGTTTTAAATAAAGTATAGGATTTTTCATTGTGACATTTTCATGACAATTAAACCTGCTTAATTTCTTTACTACAAAGCCAATACAAATCCCATACTCATTACTGTAAAATCATCCTGTCTGGACATTTTTAATAAAAATAATGGAGGGTTAATACGCTAACCATTATGAAAACAATGTCACAACGCAACACATCATTTCCAGACATTTATGTAAAAGAGATTAAGACACAAGATTTTTCAATCATTTGTTATAAATAGTCTGACTTGTGTAATGAAATGAAATGAAGTGAAGTGTATTTCTTAAAAGGATGTTGTTTGATATGAATATTAATAATCAATATTTCTTGCACACAGAGTTTCCATCAAAAATATCTGTATTGTGATATTCACTCGAGCTGTATTATAAATGTACTCATATTGTGATGTGAGATACTGCCCACCTCTTGAGAAAGCCCATCAGAATCAGAAGCCTTTTAATAGTCCTGTTACTGATGATGGAGACACACGGTTAGACACTGATAACAGAGATGAGCTGAACGCTCCACAGAGAAAGAGTCCTGATGTGCACACTAATGAGGGAACCATCAGACAGAAAGCACACCAGTGAATGAAGACAAACAAAGATGAGATCGAGTCTTTGAAGAGAGGTCACCGCATTGAATAAACACACACTGATATCTCCTTTTGTAAATACAGCTTCTGGTGTTTCATATGAGCATTAAACTAACATCTACATTTCATTTCATTTTCTTTTTTTCATTCATTTTGGTCCATAGACAAAGTAACAGCATTTGGATCAACATGGGGGAGAAGAAATGATGACAGAGTTGTAATGTTTGTATGAATATGTTTATGATAAGACTAGTCGGTTCTCGGGTCACTTCACAAAGAGAAAATCAGCAAATTTAAAGATTCATAACATCTGAGTGGATAAGAAAGAGTTAAATCCTCTTCAGATGATCTCTGCCTGATGCTCTGGTTATATAATCAAGTATCTTACATAATCATCTTCATTAAAACACTGAGAAACTTTTACCACCGCACTACCAACATATGTCTATACAATACACAAATTCAATAGTGTGCATGTGTTGTGTATGTTTGTGTGTGTGTGTGAAGTGAGAGAGATCCATATGGACCTGCTGCTCTCAATGTGATAGTAATACTTTATTGCACAGATAGATAAACAAAAACAATGCATTAAACAAGAAACACAGACGAACCCATTAGGAGGATTGACAAAAATAAATAAATAATAAAACAAATTTATAATCATAATAATCTCAGTGTGATCATTAAAAGATAAAAAACACATTCCAGATACTGATGCAAATACTTGTCCAGTGCGTTGCAAGCACATTGTGTCATTGTGTTGTTGTGTTATGATCAGCTGACAGTTGTGTTGTCACTGTATTTGACATTTGTTCATCACATGTAAATTATATGTCATGTGAGTGTTTAGATGTGATAATCTTTGATCTGATTTGTGATGTTTTGATCTTTGAAGTCGTAGCTAATGTATTGGCTTGTATATTACATCTGTTTTATTTCCAGCTGTGTTTTGGCTATGTTGTGTTATGACTGTTTGGAATTTGCGAGAGTAGATAACATACAAATTCAATGCAAAGACGTGAATAGATGTGAACTTGCGTAGGGCGACGTGAATGATGCGAATTGGGCGGCATGATTGATGCGAAAACAAGCGCTATTCCCCTCAAATGTCTGTTCGCACAAGTTGAAAATATTCATGACACAAAGTTAAATCCCGCGAGTAATCTAGAGTCAGGGACTTTGCGTTTGTTGTGTAAACCCCATTAACATTCCTGCTGGAAAAACCAGCATGGACCAGCATAATTCCCATGCTGGTCTATCCTGGTCCATGCCTGTTTGGTGCTGGTTTAGCTGGTGGTACCCAGCACCAAAACACAGCAAATGCTGGTCTTGCTGGGCTGGTGCTAGTATGCTGGTTTTTCCAGCAGGGATGGTGTTACATTTATAAGTAATGTGTGTTGTTATCTTCCATCCTCATGTGCAACATATAAACACACACAGTGATCTGTTAACATCTCAAAAACCATGTTTGTGTTAAATGAGCCTTTAAATTATTTTTGTCACATTCTGTTATTGGTTTCAGAGCTTTCTCCAGCTGAGAGACACTAAAGCTGAGATGTGTTGTGTTATTGTTGAGATTGTCCTTCACTGGTCTTATCAGGACTCTGAGGTGTCTGATCTCTAAATTAAAACCAGCACGCTCTTATTTTGACTTCATCCCTGCAGACGCTCTGTGTGCGCAGATGCAGTCGTCTCTCGCAGCCTCTGGGGTTTTTCCTCTCACGTAACAATCTCAAACACCAGGTGTCCCAAAAACCCACTTTACAAGCAGTCATCCGGCTGTATTTGCTGTAGTAGTAATGAGGCATCATCATCCAGATGAGCTGTGTATGAATGCTGAGCTTTAGACACTAAACCTGTCATGCTTGATTTGAGCTCATACGGTCCAAAATCTTTTGTCTGCCCCTTATGCACTGAACAACATTTTTACACCTGCTCATCATAACTGTAAATGCAGAAGATTCAGGTGATAAACAGTGATCTGATTTGTGATTTGATCAACCATGAGCACTGTGATGTTAATGACAGCTGTAAACAATATGCTGAATATTCACTGTTGTGTGTGCAGACTTAAGTGTTTTGTGTATCATTTAGTAAGTTTGTGTCTTTTGTGTTTCTCAGGATCTGATATTGTACAGTGGATGCAGAAAAATCTGAACATTGAAGATCAAGGTAAATATCTCAATACTTGTTTGATAAATGATCATTTTCTCATCAGGGGTGTCAAACTCAATTTGATCCTGGACCACATTAGTATTACGTTTGCTCTCAAAGGGCCAGTTGTATTTGTAAGACTATATGAAGGTATCTCTTTTATAACATGGAATATTTACCTTTGCAATTGACTACATATGGTTTAGTAATAACTCAAATAATACTTAACCTGTGAAAGTGTATGCAATTGTGCAACAGATTATTTTAATAATAAAATAAATTATACATTAAAATCTGTGTATAATTTAATTATTATTTTTTTGATGGCCACAAAAATGAAATGCATAAAACCCTGCAAAAATAATACTTATGATAACAAGAAAATAATATGTAAGCTGTTGTGGGCCACATAAAATAAAGGGGTGGGTCGGATTTGGCCCGCGGGCCTTGAGTTTTAAGGAACTCCCAACTTTCATGCAGTAAAGACATCATTAAAAAAGTCTGTGACTACATGGATTCAACCTTTATTTCATGAAAATGTCAGTCTCTTATGCGTATTCTCAAAAGCAGCACATGTATGCGGTAAACATTGGCGTCGTGTGTCAGCCATAGGTTTATACTGTATATACATGGAGTCCTTATTCGACCAATCCAAAGACATGAGCCGTTAATGGGGCATCAGTGTGTGGCTGTCATTTAAAACAGATGTATGTGCGGCTTTCATGAATAGTAGGGGTGTAAATTATATAAGCGACACAGACTTATATACCTGTCCAATATCGATTCTGAATTGCAATGCCGTATTATGCACAGCTCTTTTATGAAACATGGCTCTTTGATCAGCAGAAAGTCCTTATAATCACTGTAAGTTTGAGTTGTTTATAACATGCATTTGAAAAAGCAACACTCAACAAATCTCATCAACTAAAGCAGTCTTACCTGAGTAGTCTAGAGTTTGTGTGCATGTGTGCATGTTTGTGTGAGCACGCGTGTGTGTGTGTGTTTGTGTGTGTGTTTGTGTGTGTGTGTGTGTGTGTGTGTGTGTGCACATGCGTAGGATGAAGAACATGCAGAAGTATTTTGTGTTTGTGTGTGTTACAGTGGAGGCTCTTCATCTAGGGACTCTGATGGCAGCACACGGTTATTTCTTCCCAATATCAGATCACGTTCTTACACTCAAGGATGATGGAACCTTCTACCGTTTTCAGGTCAGCAGTGGCGGATGCAGAACGTGACATATGGGTGGGCATGGATTAAGTCCGGGTGGGCCTGAATCTATGGGTGTCACTTTTGAATAAGAAACTATAACAAGTCTATAAAATTCGTCAAAACTTCAGAACACTAATTTAAACAGCATACACACACACACCCGAACTGCACGTCACATTTTTGACATTATTGATACTTTAAATTGTAATGCAACGTGACATTTATTAAGCCTTTTTGGTAAAAAAAAATTGGGCTCTCATAGCCTACAAAAAAGAACAGGCACACAGTGACAGGAAATATAAATGAACCCCAAAAAACCTTATACTTTTTTAAATAACCTGTTAAAGTGTTTAAATAAATACGGCTACTAAATGCTTAAAATGAAGCTTCTAACATCATATTCTCTTCATGCAAATCACTAAAAATATATTTTCGTTCTCACATATTTAAGTTAACTTACTAAATAAAGAAAGAAAAAGGGAATTGCTAGAATAATGTTAGACTCTGGGGTTAAACGAAATGACAAATAAATAAACATTTAATATATATGAGAAATAGCAGAGCGTGCTACACTGGTCTTCTTTGTAACAAACACTGGTGCTCTTTGGACGTTAAGAGGCAATAATATACTAAATATACACAAATCCAAGGCACTCGAGTGAGAAAAATATTAAAAAGCCTTTAATACACTGGGCTACATACAAAATTAAAAGGTAGATCTACGCGTTTCGGCTTACGCCGTGTATCCTGATGAAGGCGTAAGCCGAAACGCGTAGATCTACCTTTTAATTTTGTATGTAGCCCAGTGTATTAAAGGCTTTTTAATATTTTTCTCACTCGAGTGCCTTGGATTTGAGTATATTTAAAACATTTAATATACTTTTTGATGAGCACAAGAGCAAGCCTACTCGTGAAGAGCGGAGCCGAGGAGCGCGCATATCAGACGTGAACGAAAGGAATAATGGATTTAATGCTTTCACTTCATTTTCTGACAGTTTCACTTGTTAGTGATGATAGTAATGGCTAACAAGATGACGCCGAATTACATACAACATAATTACCTAACTAAATCTGAGAGAATGCAAACACATTACAATATTTTTTCCTCCGCCCGACGGCCAAGGCGCATCATTTTTTTTAGCCCGACAGGAATTCGCCATAGCCCGTAATGGACGTCGGGCAAGCGATTTTGCGAGGTTTGTTTTGTAGAAAGACTTTCTTTAAAGTGAATTTCGTTTTGTATAAATTGTATCTTAATATTAATCAATGTTTGATCAAACAATTGCCTCGATTTAATAAATAAGAAGCAAACCAAGAACGTTTGTGGTGTGGATTGAAGTGAACCCACTATATTTCCGCAGCCTACGTCTTTCTGCTTTAATGCATTTCTTAAATTAATGTCTCAATTACACAGTAGGCTTATAGGTTGTTATGATAGGCTATTTGTTGTTTTAAAAGCAATAGGCTATATTGTATAAAGTGTAGCAATAAACGTGGCGTGACTTATAGTGCTGCTATATCGCTATATCAAACAACATCACTATGATCAGATGTTTTCTTTCTATTTTTTACCCGGCTGTCATATGTGTTGTGTGTTTATGTTATTGAGAGGAAAGCGCGCAGCACATATTTATAACGTGTTGTTATTCAAAATACTATTCAACTGCTTTAATAGTTTTTAAATAGTTATCAGGCTTACTTATAATTTTACTGTTTTTAACATAACATGCAATAGATAAATTACACCACATAAAGTAGTATACATGTCTAACTATACAGAGTAGTATTTTTTACATTTCTGATTGGGCGGGCCAGCTGTCAATCTGGGCGGGCCCAGGCCCGCCCAGGCCCGCCCATAGCTCCGCGCCTGCAGGTCAGGCTGAACTTTAGAACTTAAAAAATGTGTTTTGTTTCATCTGTTTAAATGATTTAATTATAATATCTGATATTACATCTCTCATCACCAAATCACTGTGAGGTGGCACAAGTAACATTCACCTGAACCTTAAAACACAGATTTACCCATCATTCACTGTTCCTCTTCTCTGTTTGTGTCAGACTCCATACTTCTGGCCATCAAACTGCTGGGAACCAGAGAACACAGATTATGGTAAACATCAAACTCATAGACACACAGACACGCACGCACACACACACACACACACACACACACACACGCACACGCACACACAGTCAGGCATACATGGTTTACAGGGACATTTCCATGTACGCAATGCATTTTCTACTGTACAAACTGTTATATTCTATTCCCCTAACCTACCCCAATCCCTAACCCCCAATGTCACAAGAGTCTTTAATCTATGAAAAACTACCATTTAATATGTTTTTTTTAGCATTTCAGTTTATGGGGACACTTCCTGTGTCCTTGTAAACCATGGTTATAGCATAGTTAACATTGTCATTATACACTATTCATGTCTCCATAAACCACATTTACACCCCCCCCACACACACACATGTAGTTTATGCACACAGAGTCAATATTTGCAGTGTTGGCCCTTCTTCTTTTTCAAGACCTCTGCAGTTCGCCCTGGCATGCAGTCAATCAACTTCTTACTTATGTCAGCCCATTCTTGCATAATCAATGCTTGGACTGGAGGATTCACCACAAGTTCTCAATGGGATTAAGGTCTGAGGAGTTTCCTGCCATGCACTTTAAATTTTGAGTTCTCTGAGCCGCTAAGTTATCACTTACTATAGTTTTCACTTATGACAAGGTGCTCCATCATACTGGAAAATGCATTGTTCGTCATCAAACTGTTCTTGGATGTTTGGGAGAAGTTAATCTTTGAGGATGCTTTTGTATTTGGAGTAAATCCATGCAAAGGGTGCCTGATCACCACCCCTTTTACCCATGGATGACCAAAGTGCCCTTTTTATACTTTTGAGCACCTGCCCCTCCAATGATCTCTGCACGGTCCTGCTTCTTAACTTTGAGAGACTCTCTCCGCACTGCTCTCGAAACTAAAAATCATGGATTTGATCAACTGGTCTCTCAACGCAATTGACACCATCTTCTTGACGAGAAGCTTGGGTTCAGGGGAACCTGTCTGCCCTGCCGGAACATTCGCAGCTGGCTACACGATGGACGCATGGGAGAGGTGGTGGGTCGTGTGTCTGGCGGCTCTTTCCGTGGAGGACATTGAAGATATCTACCTATTCGGAACCATGATAACATGGGGCTTGCTGACTGGATTAGGCTTTGACCTGGTTTATCGAGAAATTAAGACGACAGTGACAGCTGCCCAAAGCCCAAAAAAGCGGCCCGTTACGATTGAAGCAGTGGGCAAAGCGGTCAGCACTCAGGCTGGGACTATTAACCGCATTTTGGATAACAACTTGGAAATGACCCGCAATATGGATAACATCAAGGAGATGCTCACGGATTTGAAAAAGCTGATGGACCAGAATGGACTTAGAGAGTAGTTGTGTAAAGGAATGCGGCTACTTGCCCCAAGACCAAATAATTTCAATCTAATTTGCTTTTGGCCCACCTTATCAAGGCCGCTGCTGGAACAACAACTCCCCCGGAAGAGCACTGCAGTGAGACGCTCTTGCATTCCCTTACCCCTCTCTCACATACACCTGATGATTGTTGACTCTGTTTGGACCTGATCAAGGTTGTCTCCATGGCAATTTGCTATGTGTACGCTTTAACATCCTGCGGACTGAGGCACCGAGATTTGGATGCTGGGCGAAGCGACTCTCTCAAGGCCTACACACACACACAAACTATATATATATATATATATATATATGCACTCACCACCCAGTACCCGAATCCTTTGCCTTCGCCACTTTGTACCCCCCAGCCTGACAGACGGGTCTGTGACCAGCGCCGAATATGGCTGCAGGACCGGATGGCTCCTTGCCTTGCTGGGCTATCTCCAACCCCCATTCCCCCCCTAACATGTTGCAAGTTTGTGTGTTGTTCATGTTGTAAGGTGTACTATGTGCTTATGTTGCTGAGGTGTTTTTTCCCTGTTCCCAGACTGTACTCCCTTTGGAGCATAGTCTGGGGGTTTGTTTTTTTTCTCCTCCCCTCCCTCATGTAATGCTGTATTTCTTCCTAATGCCCTGTCGACCTGTTCTGTCTACCCCCTTGTAAGTTTATGTATTGTATGTATGGACAGGTTGATGGATAATTTCACTGGTACTTGTACCATGTGACAATAAAGTGATTGATTGATTGATTGATTCTTATGGCGCTTTTCCATTGCATAGTACCCCACAGTTTGGGTCGGGTAAGCTTACTTTTGGGAGCTGTTCCACTAAGTGCAGTACCTAGTACCCAATCTTTTATTTAGTACCACTTTGGTCGGGGTTCCAAGTGACCCGAGCTGAAACATGATGTGAAAACACTGTAGATCACAGATTGGTCTGAGAGAATGGTCACTACAGCGTCATTGCTATTAGCTTTACCTTTAGTGCTAGCTTACTGTCTCGGGTAAACATGTTGTCATCTGTGCTTTGCTGTAAGTTCCCAAACTCCCTTTTAGCGATGAAAAACATTCACAGGTTGAGAATCAGGAACACCATGACAGTTTTTTCATGACTTGCAGTTTGTGGCAGCACATTCACGATGCGCAAGTTCGCAAATATGCTTAAATGCAACTTAAATGAGGCTCAGTGGAGCTCGTCGACTGACACCAATGGTGTTTGAACAAAAACTGTCATGTGAGACAAACGTAGTGATAAGCGCGATGTGCAAACATCTATTTGTGGTGGTCAATTTTAATTTTGTGGCAAACTGAGAAATATATGAATGTATGGGGATATACAACAATGCTCTCACTTGTATGATGTCACAGCAGTAGGCAGCGCAAATATAAGGACACGATGAGCTGACCCGACCTGACCCAAACCAAACCATGGGGTAATATGCAATGGAGAAACGCTATTACTGTGAAGAGACTGTGCCACTGTGCCATCCTATTTATCAGATGAATATGAAAACATTATACTTGCATCATAATGCATTAAGAATGCCCTCATAATAAATATGTCAGTTCAAACTGTGTGTGTCTTATATTTGTCTTGCTGACACACATCTCTCTCTTTCTTTCTCTCTCTCTCTCCAGCTGTGTATCTGTGTAAACGAACAATGCAAAATAAGGCTCGTCTGGAATTGGCTGATTATGAAGCGGTAAGCGTCTCTTTTCTGAGATGAATAAGATCTCATTGTCAGTGTTTGAATAAACAGAATGTATGAACTAAAGTCACATGTAGGGCTAAATGTGTTGCAGGAGAGTTTGGCACGATTACAGAGAGCTTTTGCACGAAAATGGGAGTTTATATTTATGCAAGCAGAAGCACAAGCAAAGTAAGAAAACACATCTCAGATCAGCTGATGTCATATTGGCTGGCACACACTGTACACACTATAAAGTTTTAGAGGTGACAAACATTTAAATGGAGGAGTGAATCCTCTAAATGACTCACTCCTGAAACTCTGATGATTGACACGCAGAGGTTACTATAGCAACGTTCGCTCGTCACACATGGTTAGCATTCATTTGCCGTGTCTGAAATAGCGCCTTATACCCTCATTCACTATTCCCTACATTAGTCTACTAATATAATGCACTCGAATGAGTGAATGAAAACGAGTGAGGGAATTCAGACACCGGAAGCGCTGCAGTTCAGACGTCATCATCTGCCAAGACGTGAGAATTCAACCTCGGTGGACGAGTAGCAGCTAGTTGTGAGTGTACATCACTTGTACCCTCATTGTTGTGCATTGTGGAGTTGAATGAGTGCACTCAGTAATGTCCACTATGATTTTGGACACCACTAAAAATGGATTTTGCCTCAAATAGTGCACTATTATAGGGAGCTATTTCAGACACAGCCACAATTTTAACCTAAGTAATATTACAACATTTCCCTGATTCAACATCAACAACTAGTTGTTCAGTTCTATACACACAACGCAGAGTTGACTGAACTGTGCGAGAAATTGTTGAACCGATATAAAGAGACACAAATGTAAACCTAACCCTAACCTCTCTCTCTCTCTCTCTCTCTCTCTCTCTCTCTCCTGTAGAGTGGACAAGAAACGAGACAAAATCGAGCGGAAGATTCTGGACAGTCAAGAAAGAGCGTTCTGGGATGTTCACAGACCCGTGGTGAGTTTGAATAACATGATCAGGATTGGGCAGTATTGAAGATAAATGTATTTAAATGCAAATTTTAACTTCTGGAGAAAGGTTTAATCTAACCCGTATAAAAATTCCTTTGTGCCTAGCGCTGTAAAATTTTAAATAGAGAGTTTAACTGAGATTTTGTAGTTCATTTTTGAGAAAGTGTTGTATTTATTAATTGGATGTGGTATCATGTTGAGTGATGTCCAAAACTAATTTCCCAGTAATGGAAGAATAAAGTATATTCTATATACCTGCATATATCTGTGCAGATGACAGGATGGGAAGACCGGGACGTGCTTGATTCATATTAAAGTGCAGTATACTGTAAAAGAGAACTCAAATTAAGTACCCGCATACTAACAAGCAGATTTCTGTGCTCGTGCTCTCAGATGAAGTTGAAAAGTTCAGACAAATTTCAGTCTAATGGTGATATTTCACTGAATGGCTCAGTTTCAATCCCTGATCAAGTGTCGAGGTGTCCTTGATTCAGACATCTAACTCCAGCTGCTCCCGACGAGCTGGATGATGCCTTGCATGGATGACACCGCCGTCTGTGTGTGAATGTGCGAGTGAATGTGCGAGTGAATGTGCGAGTGAATGTGTGAGTGAATGTGCGAGAGAATGTGCGAGTGAATGGGTGAATCTGAGGCAACCTTTTAAAGCGCTTTAGATGGCCACTGGTCTATGAAAGCGCTATATAAATGCAGTCCATTTACCATTTCACATGTATTTAGAAAATAAAATACTGTATTTGTGTTGAAATAAAATATTTAAACTCAGCATTAGGTATTATATTATGATGTATTTTTGTTTTAATTACATTAATTTGAATGTAATCTTTGATCATTGTGTCATTCTGAGCATCTACAGCTCTCTGACTTCATCTGATGTAAAAGGTTTTCTTCTGCACATGAAGATATTAATGGACAAATGCATGAAACTGTACAGAACAACAACATACAGGAGCCATTATATCTATCTCTCTCTCTCTTTCTTTCTTTCTTTCTTTCTTTCTTTCTTTCTTTCTTTCTGTGTGTGTGTGTCTGTGTGTGTATGTGTGCATTTTAGCCTGGTTGTGTAAATACAACAGAAGCAGACATAAAGAAATCTTCCCGCATGAAACAACCTCACAAAACACGGAAGGTAGACATGCACAAAAAACAAACTAAAAAAACCAAATATTAAACAAATAGGGAGAATTTCAGGATTGAGAGGTCTGATCATGTGAATTCTCTCTCTCTGCAGTCAGTATATGGTCTTCAGAATGACATTCGCAGTCACAGCCCAACTCACACTGCAGCACCTGAAATTAAAGAACCCACAGAAGAAGAACTGCGCAACCAGGTACACACACACACACACACACACACACACACACACACACACACACACACACTTATGATAAGATATGACACAGAGAAGAGCTGCTTACTTATTTATGAGAACACATTTTTTAGTTAACACTTTACTATCATATGAAATCTTGATGAGTGTTTTAATGGGCTGATAAACACTACACAGATTAACACTACTACACAATCACAGCTTTATTCTCAGATTTTATTTAGATCTGATCTCGCGCTCGCTCTTTCTCTTTCAGATACAGTATTGGCAGGTGCAGTTAGACAGACATCGGTTAAAAATGTCCAAAGTTGCAGAAAGGTGAGTAAAATACACAGTTAACTTTCTCCATATTTTTACACCTAAATATTTAAAGACCCCCCCCTCACTCTCTCTCTCTCTTTCTCTCTGTCTGTCTGTTTGTCTGTGTGTAGTTTGTTAAGTTTTTCAGAACAGTATATTGAATATGACCCGATTTTCACATCACCAGAACCTTCAAACCCCTGGATCTCTGATGACACCACATTGTGGGAACTTGAGGCTAGGTGTGTGTGTGTGTGTGTGTGTGTGTGTGTGTGTGTGTGTGTGTGTGTGTGTGTGTGTGTATATATGGGGTTTACCGGGATTAATAGTGTAGTGTATAATGACATGTTTATTATGATATAAACACAGAAAGTGTAACTGTGAACTGAACGGCTTAATAAACAAACTAAATAGGTGTTTCATAGATTAAATACAATTGTGAAAGATACAATATATTGTGTCTATGGAGTTGTCCCTGTAAACCACATATGCCAACATTTCTGTGTGTGTTTGGAAACATTGTGTATCAGTTTCCATTAGTTTCATTTACATTTAGTCATTTAGCAGATGCTTTTTCATGCTTTTATCCAAAGTGACTTGCAAATGAGGTAAGAATAGAAGCAATTAAAGCAACGCATAAGTGCACTAGAACTAATCTCATCAAGTCTAACACAGTATACATAGACAAGGGTTAGTTAGTCATTTTTTTTGCAGTGTCAATTTGTGCAATATAACGGGTAATGGAAATGCAGCTTGTGTTTCTGTTTTTAATCTCTGAATGAGAATCAATCGATGTCAGTAGAGTAAATGATGTGACAGTGCTGTTATAGTTGACATTGAATTAATTAAACATCATCAAACATGACAGGACACTTTATACATCATCATCATCCTCCTCAGAAACTGATGATTGTCTTCTGTGTGTTTCAGTAAAGAACCCGGACAGCAGAGGGTAAAGCGCTGGGCTTTTGGGTTTGATGAAGTATTGAACGATCCGCTCGGGAGGGAACAGTTCTTGAAGTTTCTTGAATCTGAGTTCAGTTCAGAGAATCTGAGGTAATCTCATCACATGTGTTTGTTTGTCATGTGTGAGATAATGTAAGATGTTTTATAGACTCGACAGCTCCCTCTGTTGACTGTTATATAGATCAACATTACAGACGTACGGTACATCTTCACCTTCATTTTATCTCTCCTTTAGTGTTGTGTACTCTTTTCTGTTCTGGGGTTTGTGTGTCTGTATTACTGGATGTATTTTTGTATTTTCTCTACAGGTTTTGGTTGGCTGTTCAGGAACTAAAGAAGCGGGCGAATCGTGAGGTGCCCACGAGGGTGCAGGAGATTTGGGATGAGTTTCTTGCGACCGGAGCTCCGAGCGCGATCAACGTGGACTCCAAGAGTTATGAAAAAACCACACAGAATGTTAAAGATCCTGGTCGCTACGCTTTTGAAGACGCTCAGGTCTGCTTGTACAGTACAACAGTTTATATTTGATTGATGGTTTCATGCTGTCTGAGGAGTTTCTACGCTTTGATTCTTCATCAGGAGCACATCTATAAACTCATGAAGAGTGATTCATACAGTCGATTCATCAGATCTAATGTTTATCAAGAACTTCTGCAAGCTAAGAAAAAGGTAAAAACTCTTAAACGCCTGGAAACTCACATCTAACCTGCAGCACAACACAACACACAATCACATCATGTCATCTTACAGTTTTCTCATTCTTCACGCTGTTATTTTGTTTTATATCATGTGTCTGTGTTTGTGTGTGTGTGTGTGTGTGTGTGTGTGTGTGTGTGTGTGTGTGTGTGTGTGTGTGTGTGTGTGTATACAGACAGTGAACTATATATCATGTTGGTTTTTGTATTCATCTCTTCTGTCCTGCACTTGTTGCTCTGTGTTTTTTTTATTCTTTGCTGTCAATTTTGTTTTGAAGTTGTGTAACAGGAATCACTGAAGCTGATTTACTGTGGTAAGTTTTGTTTTACTGTGAATAAGTTGTGTTGTATTGTCGGGTCAGTTGCAAGTGATTGGCCTTCATCCAGACAAAGATTTCATTCTGTATCCATTCAAGTGGAGCGACACATTTTACTCCGTCTCTTATAGACTTTGACAGACGTGCTCAATATGAGTTTAGTTTTTTACATGACAGTGTTTCATATGAATAAACTAATACAGCATCATTCTTTGTATGTATTCTTTGCGTGTATGTGTGTATTGTAGTTTAAGTAATCCTTTAATCTTTTTATACTGTAGTTGTGTTTTTGTACTGAACATCTTTCTCTTTGTTTTTTACAGAAAAGCAAGAATCTTTTCTAGAGTCTGAATGTCAGGTGAGATTTTCCTCTTGTTTAATTCTTATCGGGAAATGAATGAAAATCCAGGAACAGTTTTATTCTGGAGATATCTTGAGTTTCTTTCTGTATTTCTTTTGTTTTATGGTTTTAACTACACATCATTCTCATAGGAAATATTTCTTCACATATATACAGTATAATGTATTTATAGTTTTATTAAGTGACTTTAATATTTCTTATTTTCTTTTATATTTACTGCTATATCTAAATCAATGATTGTTATTTATGTCCTTGGGCTCTGAAATGATAAATGACCAAATAACAGCAGAAACAGAGCTTTGTGTTTTCCTAGTAATATAATATAATGTGATGTGTTATTGATTTGTGTTTGTTTCTCTCTCAGATGCTGTTAGGATTCGTCATTAATGGAGGTGATTCATATCATCATATTTACATTACTTTACACTTTTACTTGAGTCTATTCATTAATCTGCTGTCTGTTGTTGTTATTAACATCAGAATATGTCATTGCATATCACACAACATTTTTTTTTAATTTACATACATTTAAAGGACAAGTTCTGTATTTTGCACTTGATGCCCTGTTTTCAGATTGTTTGTGATGAGGTGGAACGGTTTTGACTGGAGTTTTGACATGTGGTGCTGGCCTGAGAGTTTTCGGGTGTTTGTTCTGTGGCCTCCCACCTCTGGAATGTGTGTGTGGGTGCACGGGAGCGGTCCTTCCTGAAATGCATTAAACTTTCATTTACAAAGACGTGAAACTCAGCGAGTGGTCAGGAGTGTTCACTGGTGTGCTCACACGGAAATCGCTGCAAAAGATGCTTTCCAACAGGTTTTATCGTAGTTTTTGCCAACTCCATTGACATGTATTAGTTGTGTTGTGAGGTACGGTATTACTTCGCGCCAGGAACCTTGTTTGTATTCTTGCAATTGGCAAAGGTGGATTAGCGCCACCAACTGGGCTGGAGTGTCTATTATTCAAGCTCTCAATAGAAGAATGTACGGGTGTGAGGCGTTTGGAAAAATAGGTCCACAAGTTAACAACGAATGGTAAAACAGCTGTTGGAGGTCATCTTTTGCTGTGATTTTTGTGTGGGCGTATCAGTGGGCGCCCCTGGCCACTCGCTGGGTTTCACGTCTTTGTGGACGAGGGTTTGATGCATTTTGGGAGGGATTGTTTTAGTGCACCTGTGGACCCATTATAGAGGTGTTAGGTGATGGAACAAACACCCGAAAATTCTCTGGCCAGCGTCGTGTGTACAGATTTCGGTCGGGACCGTTTCGTTTCATCGTGAGCAGTCTGAAAACAGGGCTTTAAGTGTAAAATACAGAACTTGTCCTTTAATGTAGATTTGTTTTGTGCATCATTGCATTGTGTAATGCTGATGTTGTCTGGAGGTTCTTTACAGATTTGAGATCTTTGCACACTAAGTCAGAAATTCTCATCAAAGGTTTTCACACCTCGCGTTGTGTTAATTATGTTTACACGCTGCCTCTGAAATGTTTGTCTGTCATGAAATAATTTCTTTAATGTTCTGCATTTTTTTGCATCCGTAGCAAGCATTTTCAGTGATTTTGACATTGGACATTTAAGTGGATAAGACACATGCCTTTGGTGTGAGAGACCCGGGTTCGAATCCACTGCAAGAAACTTAACCCCTAGTTGCTCCAGAGACGTGCGACCTCTGACATATATAGCATTTGTATATTGTACATTGCAACCTGCCAGCCATGAGACTCAAACCGGCGACCTTTAGGTACCAAAGATTTTAGAGTTTTATGCTAAACAAAAATAAACCAGTAAGTTAGTTAAACAATAGCTTGTTGCCAGTGTCATTCATCCATTCGTACTGAATAGTGTTAATGTTATCAAGACTCCATGTAGTGTTGTGTTTATGGATTAATTATTACACATCAACAAGGTTTTTATGCGTAATAAATTTGTTGGATGAAGAATAAAATAACACATACAAATATTTTAGACTAGAGTGTGCAAAGATCAATTTTTATCAGATTTTTTCCATGCTGAGTTTCACTTGAAAATAACAGCAAATATTTGAATAGTTTCCTAAATCATTTTTTTTAAACACATACCGTTTAATTGTATAAAATAAATCTAAACATGTGATAGTTGATTTGCTCTTTTGCACTACAGATATACAGTAATAGAGTCAAATGAGTGCTTGATGCAGAAGTTGTTTCTCACCTCTTATATTTATTTTTTTACTATATTTAAGAATGTTAGTTTTTCTGTATATGTTTTTTTTATATATATACATTTGTGCATAAATTCCTGGAAAATCTGCATGTTGGACATGAAAATAGCATTTGATATACAATAAGAAATGAATCTATCACAATGTTTCTTCTCCTCGTCTATATGAAAACACAATGTTAGGATCTATAGACAGTCACTGCTGACAGTAGTATGATGAATAACTTCATATATGGATTAGTACTGTATGCTGTACATGTATGATTACTAATGATAATGGATGGTCATGTATACAGTGTCTGGTAATGTATGGACTTCTTTACAGATGGTTAAATATGGACAGTCATGTATTTTGGTAAGATTTATATGATAATGATGATAATTGTTGACATTGTGTGGATGTTAATGGAGAGTCTGTAAAGGAATGAATGAGAAATATTTGTCAGTATGGATGATAATACTGTATATAAAACCTTTACTGATGATGATGTTTAACTATCAGTGAGAATGTTATTGAATGATAGTAATGATGATGATGAGGATGATGATGATGATGATGTATGAATGGTTATGTTTGATGATCATGTAATGTCATTGAATGTCAACTTTGGCTGTAACTTCACAAACTAAGAGATTTGTTCTGTAATGAGATCAAAAGATGAACTGAGGTGAGACAATTGTCTGTCTGTCTGTCTGATCATTAACATTATAGATTTAATGATTGTGTAAATATCAAAATCAAATGAAGGGACTGAAGAGAATATAAACAGGTTTACTCGTGGTTAAACGGCTGCTGAACTCTTTAATAACAAACATCTTTCACTAGATAATATTTAAACTTTTAGGATGAATTATTTGTTTCTTTATTATGTCTGTATTGTTTAGAGACTGAAGAGTTGGGTGGGTAAAGTTTAGCATGACCAACAGAGGGCAGAAGACTCAAACTGATAAACACAAAACCCTTTTAGTGCCTACGTCACGATTACGTCACAGCACTAGATGAGGGCGCGACGACAATTTCAAATCGGCATAAAGTCGACTTCACAAAGTAATGTCAATTTCATCTTATTTAGTAAGTACAAGCTCCAGTTTGGATTGTATCTCATACCTGCTCTCACTGCCATGCAAATAACCCGACGATAGCTGTGTTTAAACGACCAGACCAGACAGAAACGATCATTAAAAATCCTCGCGTTTGCAGCACACACTTCATATGCACGTGCCCGTTCAACTCATACTGCAGACATCTAATGGTTTATACTAAGTTACCTTCATTTCTTTTTACTATACACGCTCGATTACTTTATCTATGATATAGTGTAAGTTAGATGTCAGACCACTAAACTGGAGATAATCCTGTCACGTCATCCATTGAGTGAGCGTCAGTCTGAGATCAAATCAGATTTTTTCCTGTAACTTAATTGTTTGAAAACGGTAACACTTCACAATAAGGTTGTATTTGTTAACATTAGTTAACGCTTTTGTAGTTAGCATAGACTAATACTTCTACACTACAGCATGTATTAATCTTAGTTCATTTTCATTTACATTATTAAAATCAAAAGTAAAACATTAATTACGAAGTAATCATAAACTAACATGAATAACTGCACTGACATTAACAAAGATTAATAAATGATGAAAACTGTTGCTTGTTGTTACTTAATAATATAGCTAATGCATTTACTAAAGTTAATAAATACAATCTTATTGTGAAGCGTTACCTAACAATCTAACACAATTTATTTAGTAAGTTACTAGTAAAACGGTCTTTCTGCCTCCATTTAAACTCCGCCCACAAAAACACGTCACAATGTTAAGACTGCGAGCCTCGTAATGAATTACTGCGCATGCACAGATGGTGGTAGCCCAAACCAATACTTTTAGGGCGGTTTCCCGGACAGGGATTAGACTAGTCCTAAACTAAAACATATTTAAGAGCTGTCCAAACTGAAAACAACTTGCACTTACATATCTGTTTTAGTAAGGCATGTTTGTTAAAACTAGTTATATTTCCTATTTAAACTAAGGCCTAGTCCTGGATTAAGCTGATTCCTGTCCAGGAAACCGCCCCATAAAGCAAGAAACATACAATAACAACAAACAATAAGGTGATTTGAATTCACTCGTGAACTACATTAATGAAGTAATGTAAGTAGTGGTGTATGAGGGAATTGACTCATACAGATCCACTAGTATAGCTTTAGCTGCTATAGCTGTAGTATAGGTGCTATAGCTTTTACAACACTTGCATTTAAACACTTTGGGGCAGTTTCACGGACAGGATTTAGATTAATCCAGGACTACGCTTTGGGACACAATACACGTGTGCATCTTAAGACAAAACAATACCACTGGTATATGTTAAGATATGTCAGGGCAAGATGATTTTAATTAAGGCGACTCAAACATGCTTTTTAGTCTGGAACTAAGATAAGCCCTGTCTGTGGAAACTGCCCTTAAAGATTAAACAGAGTTTTTGTCATTTCAAGAGATGTCCAGCGAGCGGCGCTATAACTCACACATAAGATTACAGACAGAGCTAAAATCACTCAGTTTATGATGATTATTACATATGCTCAGAGACTTATCTGATAAAATAAAACATATTTCTCTATTAGATATATCTGAAACCATTTATTAATATTAAGTTCTGCAAAAATATGTGTTATAAATGTTATAAAAGTTTGATCTAACTGATTTAACTTGCCCACAGAGACTGTAAAGTGATAGCAAAACCTGTCAATCCAAAGTTAAAGCTTGTGCTCGTGTTTTTAAATCTACAGTGTGGACAATAAATATATATATATATTAAATAGGTGTCCAAACATCTAAACAGCAAGTATGTAAGAGAGTTCAAAATTGAAAGTGTGTAGAGGAGGAGTGTCTGGAGAGAGAGAGAGAGAGAGAGAGAGAGAGAGACAGAGAGAGAGAGAGAGAGAGAGAGAGAGAGAGAGAGAGAGAGAGAGAGAGAGAGAGAGAGAGAGAGAGAGAGAGAGAGAGAGAGAGAGAGAGAGAGAGAGAGAGATGAGTTGGCATGAGTTGTTTGGTGATCAGAGCCAATAGAAATCTTGCAGGGTGATAAGATCCACATGCGAGTGGAGGAGAGGAGCCAGAAACGAGAGTTCAAACAAACAGAGAGAGAGAGAGAGAGAGATATTTATAAAGTCACCTAAAGAAATCTGCATCAAAGTCTTTGTGGATCAGTCCCAGAATCCCTCAAACGTCTCTTAGACCAGAAACTAAGATTTGAACACAAACTCATGATAGAGAAGCAGTGAAGTTCAGCAGACGACTCTTGAGGGACCTCCGCTGATGGGCATCATCAGATCTTTCTGTCCACATCTCCTCCATCTCTGACTACAGCTGGAATACAAACTAACAGTGAGGTGAGTGATGAGCGCAACATCTCTGTGTCACGTTCAGACTCTGAAGATGAGTTAACATCAAGAGTTTTCCTTCTCTGTGATATTACTGCTCATATTTAACACAGATCAGCTTTTCTTTACTTAGACATGAATGACAGTTTAACATCACGCCAGCATCAAATATCAAACGATGATCTTGTACAGTGTGTTACTGTATGATTGTGTGAGACATCTGCTCTGTGGTTGTGTTGTGTGTTTATTTTGTCAAGTCTGTGCTTGTGTTTTGTGAGAGTGTGTGATCGGATTATTGGTGTGGTTTGGTGATTTCTCGCCCTTGTACTGTTGTGTAAAGAGGATTTGTGTGAGCGCTCTATAATCAGCAGTTTTCATTTAGTTTTTTCATCAAATGTTAGTCACATCATCACACGCACACAGTTTTACAAAGCATTGTTACACTGTAAAACATGCAGCTTTTTTCTCAAATCAACATATTTAAATGCAAAGTGATATAAATTAATTTTTAAATGATGTCAACAGGTCAAAACTTAGTAGATTAAATTGACTTGCAAAACCAAGTTGTTTCAACTTCATGCTGCATTTATTTTACAGTGATAGGATTCAGTTAAATGTTTTATGTTAAACAGTTCAGTTTAAAGCTTCAGGGAAACGATAGCTTGATCATTTTGGTCTGTAAACGCAGAGCGATGAAACTGAAACTGACCAAGTTCTTAATAAAAGTTTTGGTTGGGTCTCGCATGAAAACAGTGATAGTTCATTACAGTCATATTTTAGTTTGATTGACCGACATGTAAACGTTGGAGAGATATTCATCCAAATGATCATCATTATTAATTCACTGCTCTCTGTCTTTCCATGAACTATATCAACATACAGGATTATCATCTGGAATAATTCAATCTTCTTAAAAACATTTATAATGCTAATAAAACATCTTATATCTAACAGAACAGACAAAGAAATCAATGTCATTCATTAAGGTGAAAGTAAACTCAACGCAGCATTCAATCCATGTGTGTCAGATCCTCACAAAAACTAACTGAATGTCAATGTTTGTTTGTTTGTTTGAGTCACTGATGTGAGATCAGGTGGATCTGTGAAGATAAAAACAATCTCACAATCTCATCTCGGAGTAAATGAAATATTGACTGTCAGATACACGTCTCATATTGAGCATGAGGGGTTTGTATTTGTAAATCTTTATATATTTTAAAGTGGGTTTGTGAGGTTTCTGAGAGCGTTGAGATGTTGTGTATCTTTGTGTTGATGTTAAATCTGAATCTCTCTGAACTTCATCCTTCTCTCTCTCGGAGGAGAAACGCTTTTCATTTTAACACCAATAACACGTATCATGCACCTCATCTTTCTTTGCTATTATATTAAAATGAAGAAATGTAATAAACTATGAAATAACCCAAGAAGATATGTGGCAATTATTTAACAAATGATATGTTTGCACTTTATAGCCATAGCTGTCTCTCGCTCCCTTAAAAAGATTCATTATTCACTACTTGCATTTGTCTACAAAATTAAAATGAAGTTAAAACCGAAACATAAATTCAGTCAGTTGTGTCCAAACTTCTGACTGCTGGTGACCCTTAAAATAAATGAGAGTAGTAAAGAGATGTTTAATGTCTGTGGATTGATGAAATGAGACGGCAGAAGATGAAAGTTTAGCTTTAGTTTTGCACAGAAAGAGCTGAAGATGTTTCTTGACTCTCACAAACAGAACTTTGATAAAAAATGTCGTATTTAAAACAGTGCTGTAAGAAATCCTAATACTGTATCTTTTGTGTCGTTTAATCTGCTTTCATTCAGGTTTGACTGTCTTATATCCTATCAGCTCTTCAGTTGGACATCATAACCTTTTATTAAATGAGAGTTGATTTAATGTGTGAATGAATCATCTGAGTGAATACAGTGAGAAAATGATTCATATAAAATATCCAGATTGAAGTGATTTCTTCCTGAACTCAACACAAACACACAACTATAATGTAACTGATTAACACAAATCATACAGTATAGTTGATGAAATGACCCTGAGTGTGTTGTGTTGTGATGTTTGAAGGTCATCATGGGTTTGAGTTTGGATGTACACACGTATACTCTTCACCAGGGGTGGGTAACATCGGTCCTGATGTGTCGATGTCCTGCAGAGTTTAACTTCGGCTCTAATCAAACACACCTGAACAACTAATCAAGATCTAAAGAGTCACCTGACAACTACAGCTCAGCTTTATCAGGGTTGGAGTTCAAATGTGCAGGACATCGAGACTCCAGGACCGACACCTGCTCTATACTACACTGATCAGATGTGTGCACTATAAACATGAGATGATGTTAACATCAATGTTGTGTGTGTGCTTTGAGTTGAAACCGTTACAAATGTAAAAGATTTAAAAGCAGCAGATGATGATGACGATGATGAAGATTGACTGTTTGATAACATGCTGTTCATTTTCTCTCTATGCTTTGTGTCGTGTGCTTCAGTAAGACTGACATGTTGGCTTTCAAAAGCATATTATTATATCTGAATGGAAATATTTAAGTCTCTTTTAATAGCTCATCATTAACAACACACAACCAGAAAAATGAATAACGTCTTATATTTTTCAGCTCGTTTTGGGATTCTTTTCTGAGACTCGTTGTTTCCTGCACAACATGATGCGTCATATTCTCAAGAGTTTGCTGTAGTTATGCAGCTGTTTACCAGTAACTCACTGTAAATGTATGTTATTTACTGGTAACAGTTTCTTCAAAGTTAAATGAACATTAAACATTAAGAAGTCTTTATCTTTACAGAATAAAACTATAAAATGACAGCCTCATGCAAAGCATTCTGGGAACCAAGAATCCTCATCAACCTTTTTCATTTTTTTTCTTCAGATTTTGTTTCCCAGAATGCTTTGCATAAGGCTGTCATTTTAAAGTTTTATTCTGTAAAGATAAAGACTTCTTAATGTTTAATGTAACTTTGAACAAACTGTAAATACATTCATTATATCTACAGTAAGTTACTGGTGAACAGCCGTCAGTAATGCTGTCATTTCTACAGACATGTTTAACCGTGTAGAGATGAGATGAAAAGCTTATGAAGTCTTAAACAGAAACAAACTCTTCAATTCTGATCTTACAAACAGATTTCCTGAGATCCTGTCTGTGAAAAGCATGCAGACTAAAGTCTCAAAGTCAATTTCTCAGATAATGAGCGTCAAAGATTGATTTTCAGACTGGAGATCAGGTGTAAAGTATTTCAGTATTTTTACTTGAGTAAAAGTAATTAAGCAGTTTATTTTTTATGCAACTAATTAAGAATTCAACTATATTTAATGTGAATTAAAAGTATGATATTATTCTTTAAAATATATTGAAGTTAAAGAAAAACACCCTGATAAAGTACAGATACTCATCCTTTAATAAAGTATTCAGTTCTTAACACCTCTGAATGATTTTAGATGTCATGTTTTCACAGAATGATCTTTATATTATTGGATGATTTTATGCAGAAATCAGTAAACCTAAAAACAAAAAGAAAACTTCCCAAAATAAAGTCCAGGAGACAGTCAGGGACGAATCTTCAAACTTTCCCTGATCCCGTGTGTCTTGTTTAACATAAAGCAGAGAAATATGAAGGAGTGTCAGATGAAGTTCAGAAGAGTTTGAGGGAGATTTATGAGCACCATATCAAACTCCAGCGACTCCTGAACCCAAAACAATTCACATTTATCATCTTTGTGAAAACCGCTGCACTTGGCCTGATGGTGAACAACACGACTCACATGGGATTCATAAAAGACTGCCATTACTGGAGATTTGAATCAATAAGAGTCAAACTAAAGTTAAACCTTTGGGATTTCATGGAGAAGCGTCGTTTCATGATAAAAGAGGCACTTTGTAAATATTTCATAAGAATGAATCGATCTCATTTGTTTTGAGTATGTGAAGCATCTGCTGTAAAGATGTGTGGATGATTGACAGGTGATCTCTTGCGTGGATGATGCTGTAATTTGTGTGTGACTTGTGTCTTTATATGAACACACACTTCAGGATTAAAGGATCAGAGATCGGCTGTTTGACAGAAATCCGCTACAGATGCTTGTAAAAGTGAGAAACTAAAGCTGAACTATCATCACAATACAGCTGGAGTCAATATTCACGATGTTTCAGTCATTTTGTTTCTAATATAACATAACAACATTGAATAAAAACTGTTACGATGATGAGTTTTTATCTTAGGCAGTTAAGTTCCCTAAAGCATTAGCTGTAATTTTGATGTGTTAACCTTTTAGCAGAATGTGAATGTTTATAAATGTTTTTCCACAAGAGTTTAACTCATTTCCAGCACATGAATGTGGCGTTTAAACAGACTGAAATGTGAAATAGCTCAGTTATTTTTATATCTGCGTCATGAACACAAACACACACAACAGGAGGAGCTTCACACAGAAGATTCGTGATCATTTTGTGGAAATAAAGATGAAACACTGATCCATTTATTTTTCCATTGTAACAAAACTCAAATGAAAATATAAACTTTTCCTAAAATGTTAAATAAGCACCTTGATCCTTTCAAATCCTTTTAGTTTAAAGACATCATGTGTTCCTATAGGTATAACTTATGCTCCGATCAATTACATTTCTTTGGAATTTGTTTTATTCATGAACAAAGATTCTCTAACTTGCAGCCAACTTTCCACATTTCCCCTAACTTTAACTTTTCCACATTGATGCATTTCTCAAATCTCTAGGTTAGTAAAAAACAAGAACAGATTTTTTGAGAGGATGTTTTTTGGTGCATAAAGTTCCTCTGTATGCATTTATCATTGTATTTATTTATTTGTCTTTGCTCTTCCACGTCATTTTATTCCTGAAGATGTTTTATCTGTTTTGTCAGCTTTAGACAGAAGACGATCAGAATGTTATTTTAACGGTAGCTTTCATTGCCTTTTGCTTGTTTTTGAAAATCAAATAATCACGTTCTGGGACATTGTCAGCTGGGAATTGTAGTGACTTTTTAAATATAATCATTTATATTAGACTAAAAATCAATTAGATGAGGGCATCTGTCTGGATACGATGTCTCTGGCTCTTAGCAGAGGCTTTAATGTTGACTCCCATGTTAACGTTCCCCTAATGATAGTTTTCAGTTTCCAGAATGTTATTTTCCAAGGTTTGATTTTGGTTAGCCAGGAAAGTTTGCTTTAGGGAAAAGAACTTAGTTTTAGGTCAGTTTAACGTTAACCTAACTTTCCTGGCTAACGTTACTAAAAATAGCCTTCTATAGTCGTAAAGAAAACTTTCCTGGCTAACCAAAAACAATCCTTGGAAACTAACGTTACAGGACTGGAAGCTGTGAGGGCTTGAATCTCAAGGCTCTCGTGTGTTTTTCTGTTTAGGCTTTAACAGCCTAAAGAATTTTAACTCCACCTGAAGGCCTGACCTGTTTAATTATTGGTGTCATTAAAACATGGAAAAAGTCAGATTTTCATCATATGTCCCCTTTAATGTTATAATTGGGTCCCCAGTGCTCTATGAACCTAAAAATGTAGATCAACCCAGTAACTTAGTTTTGGTAAACCATTCTCTGCAAACATGTGAAAAAAAAATCGCTCATTGAAATTTGGCTCCCCTTGTGATGTCAGAAGGGGATCTTATAATAATCTGCACTATCCAATCACGGCACTGACATTTGTGCAGAGATCAGCTCATTTGCATTTAAAAGGACACAGCCATAAACAGCAAATATTTGCTCACACCTACAAAGTGGAAATGAAATGTCCTCTTTAAATCTCTTTCAGACTGATTGTTTGTTTTCTTAAATGTTAATTCTGATGATTTTCTGTCTCTTTTAGGATGAGCCGCAAGGTCGCGCTGTGGCTGCTGTTCACCGCCGCTCTGTGTGGCGTCTCCACCGCTCGCAAGAATCGACCGCCGAGCTCCATCCCGTCACCTTTCAAAAACACCGGCAACACCTCGGACCGTCGCGGCCGTAAGCAGGAGGTCCTCGCCTCGAGCCAGGAAGCTCTGGTGGTGACGGAGAGAAAGTACCTGAAGAGCGACTGGTGTAAAACTCAACCCCTGCGGCAGACGGTCAGTCAGGAGGGCTGCAAGAGCCGAACGGTCATCAACCGCTTCTGTTACGGTCAATGTAACTCCTTCTACATCCCGCGACACGTGAAGAAAGAGCAGGAGTCGTTTCAGTCGTGCGCGTTCTGCAGACCGCATCGCTTCACAACACTGACGGTCGAGCTGGACTGTCCGGACCTACAGCCGCCGCTCCGTTACCGCAGGATTCAACGCGTTAAACAGTGTCGATGTATGTCGGTGAGCGTGACGGAGTCTGGGAAACAATGAGCGAGTTACTGTATAAACACTATAGGCTGCTATCTGAGGCTGTAGGACTGCACGCGTTCAGCACAGCGAATCAAGAGGAACCGAATCACCGGCATCCATTAGATGAATCACTCGTACAGTTCATTTACCCGCTTTCATTAGAAGCGAACAGAAGTTCAATAAAGGCCCACGTGGTTGCGCTCGAGTCTTACGGACCGAACTGAGAAAGAATCTGACAGAGACTGGAACCCGCCGGTGCCGCTGAGGTTACTTTAGAGTTAACATCATGATGACGTTTAGACTATAGAGCGACTATACAGAGATTCTATAGATCAGTAAATCTCTATTTATCTAAAGAAAACTGAAGTTTATATTAAAACTATTTGAAATAGCCATCTGCTTTTTTCTTTTGTTTAGACATCAAGTTAAAGCTGGAGAAAACTTTCATCAGCCCAAACTTAAATGTACAAAATAAAAGCTGTTAGTAGTTTGATTACACACTTTACATTCACGTGTAGTATTAGTAAAAGTTAAACTTGATGGATTTGAATGTTAAAGATGAAAGTGGAATCAGTGAATGTTTGCGTGATGTTGATCATCACAGATAGACATGTAAAGTAAACACTGAGTGCATACGTGAGGAATAATTGGAGACGGGCTGTTGAATTATTCAAAAATTATGCACACCCAACGTGGTAATGTGGCTCAATGCAAAGCGGAGTTACACCACGAGTGTGCATTATTTTCAGTATATCACGGGTCTGTTGAATGCTTTTTTCTGATTGGTTGAGAAATGTTCAACAGCACACCTGACCTGTCAAATGTCCTAGAGTGGCCACCAGATCAATGTCTGTGGTAACCGTGTATAAGAGGAATAATTGATTACAGTCCTTTAAATGATTTGAAAGTGTATCTCTGCTTCGCATTGTGTGTGCATTATTTTGTAATAATTCAACATCATCAATTATTATTATCCTTACATAATTAAAAAAAGGACTGGAGTCAATTATTCCTCTTATATCACAGACATTGCTCTGGTGGTTGTTTGGGGATATTTGACAGATCAGGTGTGCAGTTATAGAAAAATAATCAACACCTGTGGAACATTTCTCAACCAATCAGAATAAAGGATTCAACAGAGCCGTGGTATAATCTCAATAATACACATGTATTCACTATACGGTTTCATGAAATCAAACCTGTATCATATCTTTTCTCAAACTGTGTCATTTTGTAACGATCGAATGAATGGATGCTGCCGACCCTGAAAATGGCCAAATATCAGATGACCAGATCTGCATCCATCTGACGATTAAAAACAGAAACTGTGATTCAAAAGTTGTGTATCTTGAGTGTAAATCTCAAATCACATGAAACGGAAATGTTTGAATTTAATAATCCCTTTATTTTACATAAATTACAGTGTTCTCAAAACCATCAAACATACAAACAGTTATTGCACATAGAGAGCAGACATCAGTCCTTCATCCAGACGTCCAACACAGACATGCTAAAAACAAACAAGAATGCTACATAAAGATGTTAATATCATTTACATGAATTAAAATTAAATTTAAATACATTTTGAGAAAGTGTGTGTCAATGCAGCGAGATAAGAAAAACACTTGATGATGAATGAAATGAGCGAGAGACTCCAGAGCTCAGAGACACGATCACCAGACGTTTGTTCTTCCTCATATTCAACATGCTGAAGTGTCTCTTTCAGGTCCTGTAGTGTGCTTTAAAGATGCTGAGGTCAAGGCTACAGGACTCAATTCAATGCTTGTGTATCATTCAGTGAAAAGCATCTGCTGATGTTTAAAAACTCATCGTGAAGCAGACGGATGAACTTTATATCGCACGCAGAGTTTCTCTTCTTCCTTTTATCCTCATCTATTAAAAAATAAAGTTGAAACTTTTTTTGATGATATTGCTTCAAGACCTCCAGTACGTCCAGTGAACTTTAATGTCAATGTTGTGTGAGGTCGTCACACAGGATATGACATCACAGTCAGAGGGGTAAACCGTAGATGACTAAAGCAACACTGAAGTGATTTCTGCTGTGTTTGTGTTTGTGTGAGTCTTTAAAAGTCAGCGAGGGTTTTTGAGATCATCCACAAGTCTTATATCTTCATACCCAACTTTGCTTTCTGAGAGAGAAACACAAATAAAACTAAATCTCTAGAGTCATCTGATCAATGTTATTAATGCAGAGAGAAATAAATGAGGAGTCTTACGATTCCAGATGCGTGTTTGGGTTTGATGCTGTATGTCGCTTTCTCCTTCACCTGTCTGAAACTTTCTTCTGCGGCTTTTAGTCTGAGAACACACAAACGCACTCACAAAGTTATTCTTCAAAAAAATCACAATCAAAGTAAAATTAATCTGTAGCTGCTTTTTCTTTGCTTATATATTCAATTTGCAATTTAAAGTGTAATGGAAACGCGTCAATTTTGCCAAAACTGGGGGTGATTTTTCAGGCAATTCAAAAAAAGGTGTATTTTGTAAAACTGCAATGGAAACACTTCATGCACATTTCAGGTCACCTGATGCAAGTAAGTTCCATAATTGTTATTTAAAGATGAAGCGATACATACAAAACCTCCCAGAAACACCTCAATACATGTCTGCTCATATAAAAGGCTTTCCTTGGCATTCATGTTTGGATAAAACTCCTACATCTCTTTTGATTTAAAATAATGCCCAGTGCAGAGGATGTGATATTCGTAAACTTACCAACATCAGTCGATGTGATGTTTAAAATTACTTTTCACAAGAGAAAAAACTACATTTCAGTCACATTTCATCGATTAAAGGAAAGGACGTCATTTCATAATAGTTTTTTGTCAACAAACTAGTCAACTAATTGAGATCTGTTATGCGCAAGCAAAAACAAAACATCTGGACACACACACACACACGAGTCAAATATAAAAAGTACTTGAATATTAACTGTTTGGTTTATAACACTGAATTATCAGACACAAACCGGCTAAAAATGTAATGCGACTGCAGATTACCATGTTGTAAACCCATTTAAATGTTTGTTTACATGCACATAATGTATAATCTGCACAAACACAAACAACTAATGATAGAAATCCTCTCAGCTTTGATGAACTTCAACAGAAATACTTTACAATTAACCTGATTCTGATCACAATGATCTTTCTACATGTATCTAGACATGAAGCACGTGCAGCGTTATAAAGTTAAAGTAAGGTTGGAGAAAGTTGTGCTTGAGGTGTTTTCAGATGTGCAATGAAAACTGACATTTTTTTTAAATGGCACAAAAATGATTTTATTACATAAAGACGACATGAACCCTTCAGAATGTACCGCCGGTGTTAACCTTCCATGCATGTGTTTGTGATGAGTATGGACGGTGTGATGCATATAAGAGTATTTTTGTGATTCACACGTTACATGCTTGCTTGTCTCTTTCGATGGGATGAATTGAGGTGTTTACATGAAGACTTTTCAGTCTGACGGAGACATCCATCTGATTATAAACCCATTATTTAGTTGCATGTAGCTACTGATGTTAAAGATCCCAGAAACTCTTTAGTCTGGTGATGTGACCGGTGGAAGAGCAGCAGCCCGCTAACACATAAACATGTTAACTTTAACTAGTCCTGACAGATGTGTGGAGGACAGCAGGTTAATCTCGACACGTTCACATCCTCTGTGTTCAAACAGCATAAAGAGAGACAGACCATTAAGAAGAGTTTACCCACAATCCTCTGGCTCTTCAATGAGGGTTTGTGTGTAAAGTGGATGAACGCCAGACGCTTCTGATCAGTCAATGAAACCAAAGCACCATAATTGGCCATGTTTTGAGTCACAGGAGAGACGTTCACATCCTGATACTTTCATCTGAGAACTCTTTACTGAATTAATAAATACCAAATCCTGAAAGATATCAAACCAAAACTAATTCCTAACCATAAAACAGAACAATTGTTGACTAAATACTTGATTCGTGCTCAGCTAATATAAAGATTATGATTTAAAACATCATTATGATTTACATCAACTCACTTCATCAGTGAAGAAAAAACACAAAACAAACAAAAAGAGTTGAAATTATCATCAGATGACACAGAAGAAAAAACAACCCATCGGGTAAAATATGAAAGATAAACTGCATTCATGACCTTGACGAGCTGAAGCTCATAAAACAAGACAGATTTGAAGTTTAGTTTGGTTAAAGCACAATAACTCAATCACTGCGGTGTCACCGCACAGACCTCAGACCTGAAGTGTAAAGCAAACATCATCTGCTCGGATCTATTCAACTGCTAAGAGCACTGTGTGTACCGACCTTCTGACGCTTTCAAATGTTTACAGGAGAGAGAGAGAGAGAGAGAGAGAGAGAATTATAGACAGCAAGTAAAGACTAAAGAGAGCGAGAGCGAGCGAGATTCTTCAGTAGCAGCAGAAGTAAAAACATCCTTCTGTTGTACAGTAAAGAGAATCAGACAGACCGGATGAGATCAGATGGACTCTGTCTTTAGCTCTAAATATGGTGGTGTTTGAGTTTAAGGTCATGATCCGCGTCAGAAGTGTCTCTTTCATGATGAAGTGAGCGACACGCGGCTGTTAACAACACTACAGCTGATCTGAGATCTGCTACTAAACTCTTAAACAAGAATAGAAAAATTCAAGTCCATGCAGCCTTAATGCAGTAATGATGTTTAATTAAAGGGGTTAGCTTCAGTTCTTCATTCTGATTGGTCAATAGCTGTGGTTTATTTATGATAACACACATCTACAGGGCTCCAGACTGACACCAAATGGGGGCATTTTGCCACCAAAATTTGAGAGTGTGCCACTGAATTTTAAATCCAGTCGCACATGTGCGACCAGTAAATTTTACATTTTTTTGTGATGTGACACTGAATTGGAAAACAGCACATTGTACTTTCTGCAGCTATCATTAAAGTATTTATTAGTAATACAGTGGAAATTAGTAGAAATGTGAATATTTGGAGAGCATGTTGAATTACAGTGTGTGCCCCTAAATTTTCTGGTTACGCCCCTAAAATGTTCAGTTGGGGGCTACTGTGTTCCTAGTGAACAAAGTTAGTCTGGAGCCCTGATCTATGAACGCTGTACTCAATGATTCTGTGTATCACTGCACAATGTAAACATGTGTGAAACATTCTCGCTTATGGACAATTTTATCCAGCGGAGTGATTTTACTTTATGAAAGATATTATATTTGTATATTTATATTGCATGTTAAGTGTTTTATAAAAGCATTTGAGGTGGTGCTGTATGGTGAATAAAACACAACTGAAGGGGTTGCAACTATCAAATAAATTAAAGATCATTTACTAGAAAGAAGTATTGATTCAATTACAGCACATTTAAAATGAAATCAATCAGTAATAAAAGAGATAGACAGCAGACACACAAGCTCATGATTAAAAGCTTTTGGACACGTCTCTCATTCTAATGAAAGTGGTAAGATCTTTACAGTCTGATATCAGTCTTTTATTGTTTTAAAGGTGCAGTGTGTACATTTTAGAGGCATCTAGTGGTGAGGTTAAGAATTGCAACCAATGGCTCCATTAACTGCTCACCCATCGCATGTAGAGAAGCTACAGTAGCAACCACCAGACAAACATGTCATCTTCGGAGACAGCTTTGTAAAAAAAGTTTGTCCATTAAGGGCTTCTGTAGAAACATGGCGGCACAAAATGGCGACTTCCATGTTAGGGGATGCTCGGTATGTAGATAAAAATGTCTCATTCTAGGGTAAACAACACATAACGGTTCAATATTTAAGGTCTTTATACACCCCTGATAATATAGTTTTATATATAATCTGCATTTCTGTCAAGAGATCCTTCTAAAAATTACACACTGCACCTTTAAGTCAATCATATAAAACTATTGACAGTGTGAAAAAGATTTTATATCAATCACAAGCTTACAGCTAAAAATACCTGAATGATCATTAAATGTCTTCATATGATTTTTTTTGTAATTTTAATGTTTGTATGAAATAAATCACATTTACAATCATGCTCACAGTATAAAGCGTTCTTGCTGTTGTAATATTTCCATTTCATCAAATGTAATAATATAAAAACCCTAACCATCTCAAACAAATCACTTTTGTGAACTTTATCAATGATGTTAATCATTGAATTTGAGGCAGGACGTTTTATATTCACCAACATCAATGATGTTAACAAATGATTCAGACACTGCACCTGCAATTCACAAAAAAATACAATCTTGAAGCTTTTGGTGTCAGACCAAGACCAAGTACAGACGCAACTGAGATCGAGATCTTTAAACCATGGTCTTGAGTACTACAACACTATTAAATACATTACTAAAGCCAAGCGATTGATCTCAAGCTCAGATGTGCCACATCCAGATCGGACCGCTCAGAGTCCGAGACGGACTTTAAGAAACAAACAGACGTTGGAGTCTCTTCTGAAAGCGGCACCATCTGCATCATCTACGGGGCAAATACAGCGAGACAAGACCGAGACAAAGAGTCCGACAGAGCGACACCGCTCTCACTTGAGAGCTTTCTGTGTCAGACAGATCCGTCTCCGCTGGCTCCAGATGGACAGAGACCCGCAAACAGCCCCCCGTCTGTTCCAGCGTATAAACCACGAGCATTCATGACAAATTAGGCCTGAGTGACAGAGAGAGAAAATTCTTTGGGGTTTTAGGTGCCATTGAAGGAGAAAGGCAAACACTTTAGCAGCAGATCGTCTGATTACGGGGCAGCATATGTCAAAGGAAACGCAAGACTTTAGCGTCTGTCTCTGGGAACTCATCTATCAGATGCCACCGTGTTCAGAGGCCACAGAGAGAGAAAGAGACACAAGAGCCCGAGGAGTCAAAAGTGGAGTTTCACCGCTCAGATAAAGACGCTCTGTGCTGAATAAAGCAGCGTCTTATCGTCCCACTGTTGTGAAAGAGGTCGTCTCACCGGGGGCGCTAATGGAGTAAAAAACCAAACCAATTAAGAAACATGTTTTTAAATGATGTACTGTTTTACATCTGGACAGGCAGAAGCGCTCGACTCAATCCGGGCATCCATTATGTTTCGAATTATACAGCGCATATCGAATGTCATGCCCTGGCAGACGAATGCTCGGCGCTAACCTCACCGGTCCAGAGTTTCAGAGAGACCAGACGCTCCACGGATCGGAATTGCCTAAAATTGCTTACAAATTGGGAAGCATTCGTACCCGTTCCCACGTGCCCCGACGTTACAGGAACCGGGAGGGTCGGAGGGAAGAAAAGGAAATATAATTTGCCATCGTTTCCCTCGGCGCTCTCGAGTGCCCGACAGGTCAGACCCACAAAACTAAAAGCCCCTAATCTGCATCTGAGAGCAGAGCGACGCTTCAAAAAAAGAGCCAAACGAGCCGTCCGTTTCGGGAGAGATGTAGAGATACGGCCGCCCGTTCAGCGCCTCTTCTTCATGAATAATGTAAGAGAGACAAAAGCTCGCCGTTGTTTTCGCCATTCGGCCGAAGGGGCTAATTTGTATTTGTTTACTTTTGCCGTTATCGTCAAGTCCGATCGAACCACCGAAAGCCCACGATACGGCTCTCCAGTATTCTTTTCATTACTGAGGTTAAAAAAATAGATGAGGTTCATTTCACAAGCGCTCTCCTTTTGAGTGAATCTTAATGTGGCAGATATAATCTAATATTAAACACATGGCACAAGTTATGGGAAAGTTGTGCTTTAAAGAGAGGACTGCTTTCAGAAAGCCCACCGCGGGTTTAGAAGCCCAACCAATCGTCACGTAATGCACGACTCTTATTAATATACAGCGACTCTGTCAATAAAAACAAGATTTCACTATTAATAATGTACAGATGCACACTTTATATCAGGGGTCTTCAACACTCTTCTTCTTTCAGGGACAGATTTAAAAATATAAATGTGATGAGAGAACTTTTACCCCTATTTTTACCTTTTATATATTTTTTACTTTTCTCAATTATATAAACACACACACACACATAATTAGTATGTGTTATAACTTATGTTGTTTTTGTTACAGGTCATATATTAAAAAAACATGCATTTTCAAAAAGGTGCACATATCTTGTATTCAGAATTTTGCCTTGACTGAAAACTCTATTTTAAAAACAAATGCCATATTTAACATTGCAGGAGCTGAATGTTAATAGTTGATTTATGAACACTGCACAATAAAAGTCCAAGTGTAAATAATGTAAACATGTATAGCAGTAACTGTAATGCAGAGCTCTTAAACTTCTTTTGTTTATAACTGTTTAACTTTCACAAATTGTTACATTTCAAGTTTTCATAATATAAAGTCAGTCTTCTCCTAATGACTAAAATTACACCTCATGTTTTCTTTATTAATATTTTAAAGATATATTAGCTAAACCGCCTTTCAATTGTACACTACATTCAGATACGACTGTCAGAGTTCGCCCCCTAGTGGCAGTCGCAAAGAATTTTTAGTTTAATCGTAAATCCATGTCAAGAGAAGCTCATTCAAGCGCAAGAGCCTTTAATCTACGAATGTATTCATGCTTAATAATTTACTTACCAGTAATCAATGTTTTTTAAAGGATTCAAATGTTACTGATAAAGTTAAACAAAAAATGATTCATAATTTTCACCTTTTACGCAGTGTTTTGATTGGAACACACTGAAAAAAATCACTTCTGGTCAGTGTGTCACATGCAGTGTAATCGCACAAGTTTATTTTTTAAATGCATCTAAAGCTTAAATTGGAGATTATTAAGCACTCGCAGAGGGTTTGTGCCCCATGCAGCCCCTTTCCAAGACTCTTTCCGTCATTTGAAAAAGTAAAAGTAATCACGCTGATTTTAAATCAGACAAAGATGAGCGGCAGGCCGGATAAAGATGATTGGAGAGCCACATTTTCTGCTTTAAAATGTCATTTCAAAAGGCTTAATGTGAAACAGTTTGAGACATCACATCAAAACCGTGAGATATGAAACGAATACAAAGCACAGATCAGGACACTTTACAGGGGATCTGTTTGGTGGGGTCGTGACACAAGCGGTTGAAATCCACAGCTTTGATCTTCACACAGGAGATTACAATTATCAAAGAGACGCATTTAGTGTAGAACAAACACACGGCGGCGCTCAGACAGCCGGACGACACGTTTAGCCGAAAGATTCATTCGCGTGGAGGAACGGTTAATTCGAGGAATGCGCTTCGCTCCACTTTCCGGCGTCAGAACAAAGCTCGACTCATCACTCAGACGCGAGCTGTAACAAATCTGACCCCAGTATTTTCCCCGACTCTCCGACAGATAGTTTGGCAGGCACGGAAGCATATTTCAGGCTGGCAGAGGAGAACGTAACTTTCCCATCATGCACCTGTGCACGGCAGGCTCACCTCACCTTAAATCACCGAGCTGCCAAAAACTCACACGGACGGCAGGCGTTTCTAAAACACGCTTCACCTCACCCCTCACCTCACCTCCTGTCGGCGAGTCTTCTCCTGTTAAGAAAACAGTCAAGCGCTGTTTCCAAAACATTTAAAGAGCAACTTCTGACAGGAAGCTTTTAATTGAAGTACTTAATAAATCAGTGCCTACAAACAGAATGAAAAAGGCCTCGGGCAAAGATTCGGGGTTTTCAGAATCGGTCGTGAGAGTTTTTTTGGGTGGACGTCCTGCATTCCTGAGAGATTACGGCGTCGAGCCGGTCGTGATCCTGGACTAAACAACCACGCGTTTTATAGAGAAAGAAGGTAAAATGTGTTTGTTGACACAGTTCTTTTGTTTGATCCAAATACATTTAACTACTCGGAGAAAACCCACACATACCTCTCCTGTAAAATAACCTTGTTCTCCTTTTTCCAAGCGTCTTTGAAATCGGTGGAGAACTCGTGCCAGATAGAGAAGAAGGTGTTTGGTGAAACTTCTTTCTCACCGCTCTTGGCCTTCACAGAGAAGAACGAACACAACTCCAGAAACCTGCAGAAAAAAACACAAGCAAAATCTACAGACGCAGAAATAAATCATTTCAATTCAGTCTTTCTACATTTACTATTTATACGCATGGGGTTAAGTTAAATTATTATTATTATTAATAAATTATTATTTTTGTTTCATTCTGTCAACTACCAACAACAAAAAGATGAAGTGTTTTCTGATCTTCTGAAGTTTAAATTCATTTCTCAACAAAATAAAGTTTTTAAATGTAAACTGATTTTGTCTCACATCTTTCATGGGTCTGGTCATGGTTTCAGTCTTTAATGTTTGCTTTTACAGAAAAGATGATGATTAAAGTTAAAACTGGAGTGGTCTCTTAATTTTCTCTAATAAACTCAAAAAAAAAAAAAAGTTGCTGCAATTTCTATGTTTCTATGTTTTGAACACATTCTCCTCACAAATATCAAAATAAAAAGGCTTTGAATGCTTACACTTTGTGAGTGTCACTGAGTTTCTTCTCTTCAGTTTCCAGCTCGGTTTTTGCTGTAAAGAATAAAAAAATCAGCTGTTCTACAACTTCTGAAAACATGTGCATTACAATTTAACATTCATTAAACACACACACACACGCAGGCACAGAGAGAGCGAGAGAGAGAGCGAGCGAGACACTTCCTCAAAAGTGTAAAGGTCATCAGGGGTCATTGCTCAAGGTGATCTTTGACAAATTGAGGCCGGTAGTGGTTAAGGGTTCAACACCATGAAGGACCTGAATCACGTCACCCCAGCCGACCTGTCTGTCAAAATAACTGGTGTGTGTGTGTGTGTGTGTGTGTGAAAATCTGTGAATGAAATAAAATCCAATGCATAGTTTGATCAAATGATGCAGATTTCCCACAAATGAAAAGTATAAATACTGTGTGTTTTCATTCTGATAGGTCAGGTCAGAAGATCAATGCGTGTGACTCAAAGTTAGTCAATCTCATGCTTTACATGAGGATGCATTAAGAAAACCTGCCCCCCTCTTGCCCATACTAATGGCAGTCAGGCCTATAATTTCCACCCACAGCAGAAGAAACAGCTCTGACTTCAGTGGACTCTCAGGAGACAGCGAGGAATTCGTTTCCACCACAGATGTGAAGAATTTTAGGAATTCCCAGTTTAATTGACACCAGTCAACCCTTAATGATCCCAATATAACCCTGATATACACACACACACACAAGCTTACAAAGGAAAAAAGCTCAAATTAAGCAGAAATTAGTGATGGGAAAAAGTTGTAAGGATTTTTATTCCCAGCATGATTGACTTCAAACATTCCTGCAGATGTATGAGATGTTAACATTGACTCACCTTCACTCACAAAACTCTCCATTTTATCTTTGAAGGGTTGCAGGTGTTCATCTGTTGTACTCGAACAAACTTTCTGTACTTCTGAAGTACAAACTGAGAAAGAAAAACACAACCACAAACCCATTCAAGTTTTTGTATTTCTTTCTTACATGAACATGAAGTCGTAATCCATTTAATGTCTAACAGCTGAAACAATGAAAGCTCTCAGATAGCATTGATGGAGATATTTAAAGTGCATGAATGCATCAAAGGTGAAGCGAGCAGGATTAAGGAGGATGAGAAATGTGATGTTGTTAACCTCAGAGATTAAAGAGGCACACACACACACACACTTCCTTTAGACAACACAAACCTTTCATTCACAACTCAAACATTCAGCAATTACTGCAATTACATGGAAATCAGTCTGTGTAGAAGTCAAGAGCTTTAGTTTCCTCAAACACTTTCATTACAATAAACTCACGTCTGAGATTCCTGTCATTTCATCTTCATGTTATTTGTAACTGAATGAATGATCAGATTTAACACAATGATTCATTTATCAGCTTTCTGACTTTTTACAAAAGTTTTTCAACTCTTTTTTAACACAAACTTCATTCAGCACACTTGAAAATATCCTTCAGGACCTCTTTCACCACCTCATACAATTAAACTCACTACAGCAAAGCTTTCACAGCATCTCCATGAAAACTAGATTTCGGTAACACTTTACAATAAGGTTCATTAGTTAACATGTATTAACTATCATTAACAAACCATGAGCAATACATTTGTTACAGTATTTATTAATCTTTGTTAATGCTAGTTAATAGAAATAAAGCTTTTAATTGTTTGTTCATGTTAGTTCACAGTGCATTAACTAACCTTAACAAGATTTTAATCAAGTATTAGTAATTGTTGAAATTAACATGAACAAAGATTAATAAATGCAAGTGCAGTTCATAATTAATTTATGTTAACTAATGTAACTCTAACTGTAAAGTGCTAACTAGATTTCTCTTATTTTTTCAGATTGATGTTTGCTTGCGTCTTTAGTGTAAAGTTTATTGTATGCAGTTTATTTGTTGAGATGATTTCTGTGAAGTTCTTGGTGGTTTCTGATGTCTATGTGTTGATGTTTTAATGAAAGGTTTGTTTAAGAGTAACAGTACATCAATAATAAACACATTTGGGTGATTCTCACGAAATTCAGACTTAGGTGTCCAGCATCAGATTATTATTATGTTTTTGCACATATAAGATTAAGGTCTGAACTTACTATAATCATTATTTTTAGAGGATTTAAATAATACTTCCTATAGAATTATTTACATTTTTTAGATATTATCATCATCAAAAATGATCATTACCGCAACACGATATTACATTAAATATATGCATTTAAAAACTCATGTTTTGGTAATGAGAACTAAAAAGTTGTCTAGGTACTTTGACAAACAAGATGTAAACTTTTATCTGGAGAGAAAAAAATAATAACTTTTTTTTTAAATGTTAGTTCATTAAGGGCTTAAACAATGATTGAAAATTGTTGCGGAGGATGAGAAAATTGGTCTTGGACACATTTATATTCCTTTTTATTGTCACTTCATTTACCAATGATCCCCAAATCCCACATGTTTCTTTACTTTAAATGTTTATAATGTAACATGCACTAAAGCTTTTTATTTTTTTGATTTTTTATATTATAAATTTTCCATGTCAAAGAACCCAAATCCAGTCATGGACACGTTGCGGTAATGAAAATTTTCCCCTTAAATGTGGAAAAAACAACAAAATTGGTTTGAATGATGTCATTTGAAATCGTGCAAAATAGTACGTGAAGAGATGTTTGTAACTAAATGCTTCTTATTTTGATACTCTTACTTTGCATTTACATTTTTATCAAAATGTTTCACAAACCTCATAAGTCTAGTTTCGCGATAATCACCCCTTTACAACACGCAGTCTATCTAAAATCTGCAAATAAAACTAATGAGGTCAAATATGTAAGATTTGAAAAAGAGACTATGTAAATGATATTAACGCATTTACAGCCGATCACAGAAAATAACGGTGTGCCGTTTCATTCTTTCTTAACGCCATACCAGCTTCAAAGGCTATATTTATGGCGAGAATAAAGTATAATTAAATCAAAGGAAGATTAAAAAAGATGTTTCAAATGTATTTCCTCTAAAAATCTTAAAACCATGCTTGGGCTCACTTGATTAAAACCCTTTTCAAAACTATCAACAGAGTAAAAACGGTTTCTCACAGGCGTAAATGTCTAAAAGGATATGTTTTAATGGCCAATGGATTTTGACAAGATGAACATTTTAGATGGTTTTCTCCTGATAGTAAAAATTGGTGTGTCATTTTTGAATGTCCTATTCTACATCTTGTATATATCGGTGTGCCGTTTAATATCTTAAAAATGAAAAGCACATCATTTGGTTGCTTAAGTTTTTCTCTGAAATTCTCATCAATATATACAAAATATCCTGGAGTTAAAATGTCCTGGAGTGTAACGTTTACCTCGCAGATCTTTCTTGAGCTTCAGTAAATCTTTATTGAGGTCCTCAAACTTGATCTGAGACGCCTGAAACAGGTCATGAGGTTCTGGCAGAGGAAACACACACGTCTCCCTGCCAGCGTCCTAAAATACACACACACACCATAGTTATTTAATGTAGATTTTTTCTTGACTTTAGGTGTGATAAAATGTATTTTGTGGGGCACAAAAGATGAACTTGAAGTCAGTTAGTCGTATGGGTTGAGAAAAGTACAAGTAAAATAACATTTCTTTTTGGATGATATTTTGTTTCTGAATGAATCTCACCTCATCAAAGTGTCTCAGGTAATAAGACACAATATAAATCAGCAAGCTTTTACTGTTGTCCTGAAAACAGCAAGAGAAATGTTTAATAGATCTCAAATAAGTGTGATGTATGTATGATATGTTTGGTGTGTGTGTGTGTGTCTTACGCTGCTCTTAACGTCCTTCAGTTTGGGCAGAATGTCCAGCGTGAATCCGTCTGCTTGACCTCTGGTCCGGTTTCCTCCATTCATGAAATTCCCAAAAGCCAAAACTAAACCAAGCAGCTGCTGAACACCAGAGGAATCCTGAAGAGTCTTGAGAGAGAATCCTGAGATTCAGAAGACGTTTGTATGTTTCTGTAAGGTTACGCAGGTGTTTTTGGTGAGCAGGTACCTTGCAAATCCTCTGAAGAATCTGAAGTTTTCGCTGAACAGATGAGATGCATTCAGTAAAGGTGGACTGAAAGAGAATACAGAAGACTCGACCGGAGAAATCAGGAATCTGATGGAGCTGATGGAGGAATCTGTGAAACATCATAGAGAGTATATATATAACAGCTTATATACTGAGAGAAATCTAAATGTTTCACTGTCAGATCCTCTGATGTGTTGTGTGTGTTTCTTACTGTTCAGGTTTGTCCAGAGGTTTGCTGCCATCTTTATCTTTTGAGGATTTAATGTGTTTGTCTATTTTGTCCAGTTCATCTTGCTGAGCTCTCTATAAACACAAGACGGCACAAGTGTATTTATAAAACAGCTGACGGATGAGCTGCTGGGTGCTGATTGGTTAATTCAGTGACACATTAAATAAGTGTGATGTTATCTCTGACAGGACAAAGCTTCAGTGACTGCTGTTGATCTGAATGAATGAGCTCTTTGTCACAGACTGCTCTATTATTGTGCTATTTCACATTTATTCGCTCTTTAACGGCGTCCTCTTGTCGCTGTTACTTTGATTCGTCGCTGTACTTCCTCCAAACACCGCTAATAATAATGCGGCTAAACGCAAACAATAACAGCCTGCATATTTGTGCAAAAGACTCTGGATTATGAGCGGATTCAATTGGCGGTAAACTCGCAATAATCAAAGTCATTAAGAAAGCCAGAGTCCAATAAAAGCGGCGTATAACCTCACAGTCTCCACAATTTCCTTCTCTGTACTCTTTAAGAATAACACAAACTGTGTTTGAGGCCAAAATGTGGTCTTGTCAAACTGTTAAGACTCCAGTAACATTAGACAGACAGACAGACAGACATCGATATGAAATAAGGGAGAAGTGAGGAAAGCTTATGAAAGACAATGACGCAATGACTTTTTAAATTGATGTTTAAGTTCAATCTCACTAAAGTCACTCAGTAAAAGAAGTTTAGAAAAACACAAGCATTAGAAAATGACATGAACTTTTGCAAGTATAAATCTCATCCTTCAGGTTTTGTGCTATAGATATGAATGAACCTTAAATCTTAAGAGATGTGATTTCAGGTGAAAGTAAAACTCTTTCCCCGCCATTGACGAGTTACCTCATCAATAAAGAGAAAACGTTTCCCTGCCAATGATGAGCATTTCCGGCAATCCGTGTTTCCACTATTATCCGCCGGGTGGCGTCTTACACAACTTATAAAACCTGGAAGTATTCCCTTACAGCAAACAGTTTAAACTCTGTTGTATTTTTTATCATTGCTCCAAATCTGATCTCTAACAAAATTCCTTCACAAAAATGCAATTATCTCAGCTTTTTGCTCAAAAATTGGGTGTTTTTGAGGAAACCTACCCATATTTGAGAGGTTATAAAAAGAGAACAAATAAAGGTAGAACAAAACTTTTTGTCGTTTGAAAGCAGTGGGTCTGTTCTTTCATTTCATATATTGTTTGTTTATATATATATTTATAGAAGAACTTTTTCTGGAAGGCATTAAACTTTTTTAAAAAGCATAAAAAATGCTGGCGGGCAACTTTTTTTTTTAAACGCTGGCGGGGAAAGAGTAAAAAAAAAATAGGGGGCTCAAAATATAAAATAACAACTATTCAAAAGTTTAACACTGCAAGTTTTTATTTTTTATTTCTACACTACAAAAAAAAAATAGTATTTTTGTCTTGTTTTCAGTAAATTATCAGGATTTTTATTATGAAAGCGAAGTAATCCTTTAAAGATTTGTTCTACTTAAAGCTGCAAAACTGTCCATCTTTATATCGCTACACTGCTAAAAATGATTTTTTTAGTATTTTTGTCTTGTTTTCAGTAAAAATATCACCACATAACAAAGTTAAATTAAGATGCATTTTCTTGATGAGCAAAATGACCTAAGAAAAGAAATATAGTTTTTAGACAAAAAAATAATATTTAAGTGAATTTGTGCTTAAAACAAGCAAAACAAATCTGCCAATGGGTTAAGATTTTTTTAATTAACTGTTTAAGAAAAAAATAAGAAAAAAATAATTTTTTCCCTAAGACTCCAGATTTTCTTTCTAAGTTTATTAATTAAATAGTTTTTATTTATCATGTTTTTCTGTTTTGCTTTGGAACTGAAATTGGTACAGAGAACCGTATTTTTTTTACTGGTATCAGTACCAACTACTGAAATTTTGGTACGGTGACAACACTACTTATGCCTCGTTTGCGATCGTTTACAGACATTTGAAGCTGCAATTAAACTGTAAACTGTTGAGGTCCACTAAAGTCCAATGTATGGAGAAAAATCCTGGAATGATTCCTCCAAAAACTTATTTTCTTCTCCATTTAACAAAGAAAGACGTAAACGTCTTGGATGACATGGAGGTGAGTAAATTATCTGAATAGAGTAAATCTTTAACAAAGACAAAGATTCCCGTCTGATCCTCATCCAGTAGGTGTGCAAAAGAATCAAACAGACGGCCGAGTTTCCCTCCGAGCAAAATAAATATCTTCATAAACATTCAGCCGACATCAAACAGCACAGAAACGCACATCTGAGTGCTTTAAGACCATCAGGAGAAGAAAGTGATCAAAGGGACAAAACAGCTTTCTCTTTGACAAAAGAGAGAAACAAACAGTTTGGTTTAGAGGAACGGCGTGAGCGGCGACAGACGTGTACAGTTCAGGCGTGAATATAAACTCTGGAAAACTTCTCGGCTCCATTAAGCATCATCACGAGATCAATCACAGACGTCCGTTCTCTTCACGTACGCGCGGCCGACTTCAAACGCGGTGATTAACCGACCGCTGCGCTCTGCATCCCATTTACTGCGTTTTTTTAAGTGTAAATACTTTTAATATGAAGCAGCTTTCGGCGCGCTGGAACGTTCGGCTGTGAGCTCCTTTAAACACAAACTGGAAGGCAGATATCAAAAGACAATATACAGACGGGAGGGAGAGCGAGCGGCCTGCCGCACTCAGACAAAAAAAAAACGTTCTCGTAAAACATTTACTACATTACAGGAGGAGGAACTCGCTAATCTCTGTATGCTTGATTTATTATCAGCCTCTGAATTCAATAATTAAAGAGAAAAAGTCAGAAAGAATCAGATGAAGTTTTTGAGGACTGTCTGTCTTTGCACTAAAGTTCAGTTTAGACAAGCAGAAAGAAATAAAAACCACTAACATCAAAGTTTAAAAAAAGTTTAAGAAGGTCCTGATGTCCATCAATGTAAATCTATAGAACGGTTTGGTTTTTTATTTTCTACCAAGGAAAAAACTATTGTGTCTTAAATCAACAATAACATCATCTCAACATCTCATTCATGTCTGTAGCACAAACACTGAACTTTTACAGTCATTATAAATCAAATGCATAACTGATGTTGATTCAAGCAGATATTTACAATAAAGAAATTAAGATATTTGTGATGTTATGAGTTCCTGCTTACGTTCTCATAGAGCGCCTGTAATGTCTCCAGATCCACCACGGTGTTGTCCAGATTCAGGATCGCTGGAGAAACCGAGAAAGATCAGAAACATCAGACAGATCATCATCATCGCATCAGACCCCAGCATCATCCATCTCCATTAAGCACATCCATCCATCCATCCATTACACAGCGCTTTAAAATGCTTCATTCTGATTGGACAATCGCAACATTACAAAGTTTGTTCTGTTCAGATAACTACACCTCAAAACTAATAAGACACGATAACCCGGATGCTAAAAATCATTTTGACAGGTACAGTTTAATATTACACAAAATTTTGTCTTTTAATAACATATAAGTACAAATGATTAAACCCAAATAGTGTGTGTGACATTTGAACATCTTAAAACTGTAAGTAAATGTGTTTTCCTCATGGAAGGTGTGCATTTCTTAAAAATGAACAAATTAAATATTTTGTTTTCTGAAGTGAAACTACACGTATATAACTTATTTAGCAAACCAATGAGCTTCAAAGTTATGTGCCATCATATACAGTATGAATTCAGTGTGTTGATCTGCATTTGTTGTGGTTTCACTAAAGCTCAAAAGAAGAAGTTTGCTCATGCACAGTTTCAAATAAACACAGCACACAATGTGAAGTTTATAGTTTGAGATGTCTACACAAGCTGAATGTGATTTTTATGTATACTGTATGATGAGTTTTATATAATGATATTACAGGTCTGTGTTAGATTACAGAAGACACTCGATGCTTTATAACCTCATGAGATTACAGGATAGACTCATACTGTACTGAATCTCCTCCTGACACGTGTACCAGACTTTCAAACACAAACACATTCATTCTCTCATATACTGACATTCAACTAAAACTCCTGCAACAGTTTGTGCTGCTCAATATCACATTATAAACATCCTAAATAACAGCTCGTTCCGTTTCAGCTCATCTCACATTACACAAAACAAGGACGCGATGTGAAAAAAATTAGGAGGGGGTTGTTTTTCAAATATCTTTATTCATGAAAATAAATGACGAAACACAGGCTTATATTGATTATTCAGGGCACATGTGTCAAAAACAAGGCCCGCTGCACATTTGCACCCGGCCTGCGCAATGATGAGATCTCCGTGTCTCACACGAGACCAGACAAGACGAGACCGCTCTATAGTTCGGCGCACTCTCAGGATTCAAGCATAAGTGACAAACATCACTTCATCACTGATCTTATTAAACAAAAACATGGCCAAAAAATCTAAAAGGCAGGGCGTTTTTGTCAGGTGCCAGTTTGTATGAGTTACTTAAATCTGACTGTAAAAAAACAAAGAAAAGATTTAATATTTTTTCATTATAGCTTATTCAATCTTGAACGTGTTGAAAAAATAAAAATTTGAACAGGCGGACTTTGATAATTTTTTTTCTGTAAAGTCAGCACATGAGTGGTATGTTTATCATTAATACGGACTACCGGCATATCGGGGAACTTGACTGTAAATTTCGTCACCGCCCCTTTCTGGGGGATAAAACCAGACCTTCCATTGACTTCCACTCAAAACAGCGGAACAAAGCAACGCTCCCACACAGCCGGCAGGCGTAAACAACTTCAGATTAAACATGTTGAGCAATTATCTGTCCACCCCGCCCGCCACAGAGCGCGAAAGACACATCAACACATCCAACTTGGTCAATACAAAAACATGTCCCTTTCATTCTCACAGCGTCAAACCTGTGCAACAACGCCATCCAGTGATTGCTGGAAATATCGCTAAGCCAGTTAGTTGTATGACTCGACGGAAAAGTGCACTCATTACTCTAAATATAAAGACATAATATATAAATACGAAGTAACTTTCAAATACGAAGTAAAATCATTCACTTGCTTCCCTGTTGACTCGATGAGGTACGAGTAAATGTCCGGGTAAGACACCTCTGGCCAATAGGGAGCGTTGTTACACAAATATGACGCTGTGAGAATGAAAGAGACATGTTTTTGTGTTGGCCAGGTTGAATGTGTTGATGTGTCTTTCGCGCTCTGTGGCGGGCAGGGTGGACAGATGGTTACTCAACATGTTTAATCTGAGTGATTTCATAAGTTATTTACGCCTGCCGGCTGTGTACGAACTTTGCTTTGTTCCGCTATTTTGAATGGAAGTCAATGGAAGGTCTAGTCTGTTTTCCCCCAAAAATGGGCGTCAACCTGTTCAGGGACATTCTATGACGTTGTGCCGGTTGTGCGTATCATCACAATGAGACGCACGCGGGTATAAATAGCCTACTATAAATAGTTTAACCAAAGGAGAAAAGACAGACGAATCAGTAAAGTCCAGATATTTAAATAACAATGCATAAAAGCCATTTTGAATAGAAAACGTAAGGTAGGGAAGCTAACACTGAATGTCAAACAATTTATTTTTATTGATATATAACAACTTCTGTCATCTGTTTCTCATGTTTTTTACTTATTACTCATTTTATTTAACATGAATTTCAAGAATCACTAAATGAGATTAAAACTTTTACAATTGCGTTCTGTTAAAATAGCACTACACAAATGGTTAACAGATCTTGTCATCTGCAATGAGTCCGGCCTCCATATATAACATTGCTATTGGGTGATTCTCACGAAATTAGACTAATGAGGTGTCATGAAACATTTTGATAAAAAAAGTAAATGCAAAGTAAGAGTATCAAAATAAGAAGCATACAGTTATAAACATCTCTTTGTGTACTATTTTGCACATGACTTCAGTTCAAATGACATCATATAAACTAATTTTGTTGTTTTTTCCACATTTAAGGGGGAAATTATCATTACCGCAATGTGTCCATGACAGGATTTTGATTTTTTGACATGGAAAATTTACAATAAAAAAAAAATCAAAAAAAGAAAAAGCTTCAGTGCATGTTATACTATAAACATTAACAGTAAAGAAACATGCGGTATTTGGTGATCATTGGTAAATGTAGAGACAATAATAAGGAATTTAAAAGTGTTCAAGAAAAATGTTCTCATCCTCAGCAACACTTTAATCATTGTTTAAGCCCTCAATAAACTAACACTTAAAAAAAAATAGTTTAAAAGGACATAATTGACAGTGACACTCAAGATGCCTACCAGGTTAGCAGTTCTTATTTTTTCTCTCCAGATAAAAGTTTAAATTTTGTTTGTCATAGTACCTAGAGAACTAAAAAGTTGTCATTACCGAAAGATGAGTTTGTAAATGCATATATTTCATGTAATTTCATGTTGCGTTAATGATAATTTTTTATAATGATAATCTAAAAAATGTAAATAATTCTATAGGAAATATGTTTTAAATCCTCTAAAAATAATGGTTATAATAAGTTCAGACCTTAATCTTATATGTGCAAAAAAATTGGCTTCAAGGGCTTCTGATGCTAAACACCTAAATCTGGATTTCGTGAGAATCACCCTAATTGGCTTTGATTTTCTTGAGTCCCACCCCCATAACCTACGTCGCTTTATGATTGGTTTTGTCTTCACTCGCTAAACATGTGATGCAGGTGTGATAGGCTGTATTCGCTTGTGAGAAAGCAAAGTAAGCAGTCCTACTCGCACCTGGCCCCGAGTGAGATTCAAACCGCTCCGGTCCGGCATAAGAGTCACACGCTCCAACAAGGATGGAGCATTTTCATTTATTATCTGGCCGTTTTCACGCTGAAATAGACTATTAGTGCTTGGCGACATTTGGAAACTCCGGGCATGGATTAAAAAGGAACCCTAACCCTAACATGAGACAAACAGACCCAGTTCCGGTAAATGTGAAAGTGGGCACACCTCTGATCTACTGGCCGTCCTTCAACGTGATGCCCAGCTGATGCCTGACCAACGATCACCGGCAGAACCCGCGTAATCTTCGCTTAATCTCCTTATCCGTTTATATGTTTGTATATATATATATCTCCCAAGGGTTTTTCCCTCCTAGGACTTTTTTATTTCCTCAGCTAAAAAGCCCGGGTTTTTTCTCGTAGGGGGTTTTTTAACCCGGGGAGGCAGCCTTCTTGGGCTTAACTTAGCACCCTCTTCTGTACGTTACATTAGTAATACTCTCGCTTATAATGTTGAGTCATAGCCACAGCAAATTTAGCCGCTTATGCTATTGTGCATTATTTTGTGCCATCTGTCGTTTTTCTGTGCTTTTCACTGCTTCTATTAATGTAAAGCTCCTTTGAAACAATTAACTATTGTGAAAAGCGCTATATAAATAAAATTGAATTGAAAATCATTAATCATGGGGGGATATGTTTTATATAAAAAATAATTCATCAGAGGCAGGGATATAAAGACCAGAGGAGGGATAATCACACCTTACACTTTCATGTTAAGAGCACCTGAAACTGACAGAAGTTACTTTGGGATTGAGATTTTTTATAGGTGAAGACTCTTAGTGTAACATTATACTGCTTATAATAAATCACATCCTTCTGTCATCTTACAGACTCTGATTCGGTCTGAATGCAATACACGCACACATCCGAAAATTTTCACATTTGTTTGTTTAGAGAGTCTGCTCATGTTGAAATCATCTGATATGGATCTGATGGTTTTCTCCAGAGCTGCCTGTGACCTTCAGGCTATCAGAAGATCAGAAAACAGAATCACTGCCACCCAGAGAAAACCAGACAAGTTCATGACTCCCAGACGACGTCAATGCCCAGACCAGCATTTAAACCAGAGAGAAAAATTTGCCAATCAAGAAAACAAAACAGGAAACATGAGAGCGAGAACAAAAACTTTAGTTTTCACGACGTCCATCTTAACATCCTCTGAAGACAAACAAACAAACAAACAAACACCTGAGCGGAGATCTCAATCACTTTCCCATGTTTTCTGCTGGAAACATCTCATCTGAGAGATATACAACCTCATGAGTTTCATATCCAGACACACAACTTGAGTGGCCATCTGCACCTTTATAAAGCTTTATTAACAACGTTAACGTGAGGAAATTAAACACGATAATAAAGGAAGGCTCACCGTGCTGAATGTCTTTCATGTCGAGATGTAAACTGGACATAAGAATCCCCACAGCCTGAGAACGCTTGGTGTTGAGCAGCTTTACCACCTGAAACACAAACACAGATGAGCATTTAATGAGCGAGACGTAAAGCAGAGGTTTAAATACAGGTCAGTGTGAATGACTCAAACAAAGTAAACTTCTCTTAAATCAATCATATATAGACGTTTCACTGGATGCACGGGCATTGTTGCCGTTATGCCCCTAAACCGAAGTGAACATCCGGTCTGAACTCATTTATGGGTCTGGCTAGTGGATAAACTGACCTCTGAAACAAATACCTTGTGGAAAATAAACTCTTTTGGTTTGCTAAAGACGATGGGAAACGACGAGCATGGATCACAATGTGCTGCGAGGTTTGGCCACATGACTTTCTCCCATGATTCCTCTGGATCATCCAAATTGTCATTGGCAAACTTAAGACGGGCCTGGACATGTGCTGATTTAAGCAGGGGAACCTTCCGTGCAATGTGTGATTTTAATGATTTAGTGTATTACCAACAGTAAACTTGGAAACGGTGGTCCCAGCTCTTTTCAGGTCATTGACAAGCTCCTCCCGTGTAGTTCTGGGCTGATTTCTCACCTTTCTTAGGATCACTGAGACCCCACGAGGTGAGATCTTGCATGGAGCCACAGTCCGAGAGAGATTGACAGTTATGTTTAGCTTCTTCCATTTTCTAATGATTGCTTCAACAGTGGACCTTTTTTCATCAAGCTGCTCAGCAATTTACCCATACCCCTTTCCAGCCTTGTGGAGGTGTACAATTTTGTCTTCGTGTCTTTGGACAGCTCTTTGGTCTTGGCCATGTTAGTAATTGGATTCTTACTAATTGTATGGGGTGAACAGGTGTCTTTATGCAGCTAACAGGTGCATCTAATTTAGGATAATAAATGGAGTGGAGGTGGACATTTTAAAGGCAGACTAACAGGTCAGAATTCTAGCTGATATACAGGTGTTCAAATACTGATTTGCAGTTGTATCATACAAATAAATAGTTTAAAAAATCATACATTGTGATTTCTGTGATTGTGATTTTTTTTAAATAAAGTCTTTCACAGTGGACATGTAGCTACGATGACAATTTCAGACCCCTCCATGATTTCTAAGTGGGAGAACTTGCAAAATAGCAGCAAAATGTTCAAATACTTATTTTCCTCACTGTAGGTGACTGACAGACATTGTCTAACGTCAGAAGAATCAAAACACAAAACAAATGACAGCGGCCAGAGCTCAAAACAGAGATACCGCAGAGATCTGATGCTCAAACTACAACAGAAATGTAAAAGAAAAAAAGTGAAGCAAACAACAGGAAGCGATTCCAGATCAGAAAGACTCCTGAAAACAGAAAAAGGGCAAAAACACAGACGTTCCTCAAGCTGTGACTAAATGAGAAATGCTTTATTTAATTAAACAGGAAACTCTGGCAAACAAATGAGCTTTAAAGCCGGTTGATCTTTCTTCTGTTGTTGATTTCTGCGTTCTGTCGTCTTACTGCCAAAAACACAACCGCAAACATTATAGCCATAAACTGGACAGGAGCGGAGCTGTGCAGCATCTCTCTCTCTCTCTCTCTAATCAACCTTTAAACCTTTTATTTAGCAAAACATGCAAGCAATGCGCAATCTTTGCTCAAAGTATTTCAGCGCAGGAACTCGGAACAGGTCACTGACGCCATTACAGGGTGAAACACAACTATTTCCTGGCACGGCGACTGCTGTGGCAATTATTCTAAACAAAACGCATGACTTTATCAAAGGAATAGATGTTGCCAAGCGACTCCTGACAGTTGGAGAAAAACGCGCGCAATTATTTCAATCATTATTCTGTCGGAGTTAATGTTTAAAACATGAGACCAAACAAAAAGAAAAAAAAAGTTATTCTGTGTCAAACAGGAGATGCTCCCAACGGCCCCTCAGTGAGACAAATTACCTCCAGACCCTTCATACATGATGAGAGGAGTCATCTGAGGTCTCAGAAATTACCATTTCAATCACATTTAAACAAGAAAAATACTATTCCTTTGGGATCAAAAGATCCAGACTTCTCACCCCTTTTCAATAAAACTAAAAACCTTTGGTGCACCGAACAAAAAGAGAGAAAAGGACCGTGTGTGGACGCTTAAAGCAGACGCGTCGAAGACGAGAGTCACATAAAAACACACACAATCTCCATCGGCTCGCAGACAAACACCTTAAAACACCACAACACACAATTCTGTCCCAGAAGCCCCTCTGAAGTTATAAACCCTCATCTATACAAACCTCACAAATACTGAAGGTCACACATCTACACAAAACACTGCTGATAAAAAAACATCCATGTTATGTTAATGGAGTCATGAATATTGAGCTGGATGAGCATTAATGTGGTTAACCTGACGAGTGTGAAACTGAACAATCACAAACACAAGAAACACACGCACACACACACACACACACACACACACACGCCCCATATCATTTATCCAAATATCTTTTTTGTGTGGTTAGAATAAAGAAACTCATACAGGTTTCAGAACAACATACTGTAAGGTCGAATAAATGACATGATTTTTATTTTTGGGTGAACTAACCCTTCAAGAGTTGGTTGTGGGATTTAATCCCAACCCTCTTCTTTGACTAGATCAGTGTTTTAAGCAAATTATTCTTAAAAAACTGATAACATGTGGGGTCACGTGAACAAATAAAACGGTTTTCTTTTATCGGTAAAGCTCATAAAATGTGTAAGGAAAAACCAATCGACACATGTAGTTTTTTTGCTCATTACCACAATTCCGCGTGGCATGTGAACACCTTAAACGTCTTTCTCACGGTTTTGTTCACGTGCGCATGTCTCAGGGTATGAAAATAAACGTTACAGCACAAAGTAGCGCATAAAATCTCCACTGGACTCCAGCAGATGGCAGTGAAACTGTGAAAATAAAAGCTGATGTTACGGTACAGCTTAAAACAGATTAACCGTTGCCTTTTTCAACAACTATATGTACTATAGGCGGTGATGTCACTGCTGTGAGAAACCTGACAATTCTCCAAATCCATTTAAATGCAGTTTTCTGCATAGCTGGTTTATTGATTTGCATGTAAATGCATGAAAACTGGTTTCTATAAGCAGATTTTTGATAGTTATCTGTTTATTCTGTGCATGTAAACGCACTGTTAGTTTAACTGGAGTCTGTATTATTTCATAGTTAAGTTGTGTCTCTTGACTTCATTGTTTTAACAGACAACAAAGATGTTTCCTTCTGGATGAGACGGTAATTCAGCACAAATGTGGTTTGGTTTGTGGGCCTGCAGGCTCGGTCCGGTCAGGCTTTGATCAGGAGGCAGAACCGAGCAGAAGAAGTCAAACAAACAGCCACACGCACCGCTGCTGTTAATCTAGATAAGAGCGTCTCTGGATCGCTCCGGCTCGGCAGGACCGCAGATGGAGGAGACGCTGAAGAAAACCCAACATTTACATCTGACAGAAAACACATCAGCCCGAGGAGAAAACATCAGCATACAAACTGAAGCTCTGTCAGGTGATGATTTACATTCACAAACACTGATGAAACTAAACAACGTTGATACGGTTGTCAATTCATACACATCTTAAATCATTATTCACAAATCATATTGTGTAATGATCAACTGATTAACAGTGCTGATAGATTTTCATAGTTTATGATTCAAAGGAAATGCAAGCAATACTTTTGAAGGTTTAAGGCATCTGAATAGTAAAATAAATGTTCAAAGGTGCCATGGAATGTAAAACTGTATGTACGTAGGCAGGTTGTGTACATGGTAATGACATATCACTAGCCTCAAACACGATTGTTTCTTCCTTCTTATGTAAATATCGTGTATGCAAAAGAGCGCTGGAAAACAGACCAATCTCAATATAACACCAACTGTGAAGATACAGTCCAGATGTACACCCACAACATTAAATTAATTACAATGTTGTTACAATGATAAAAACAAAGTTGTGACTGCTGAGTTAATGCTATATGCTAGTTAACGCTATATGCTAGCGTTTAGGGTGAAGTTCTACTATTGACGTTAGAGTTACATTTTGCAGGTCCATACAAAAAAAAAACACATCTTAGCACTCAGAAACGTCCATTAACTATCTCCAAACAATTGATTATTCCTCAAAATCTGATCCAGACTCAAACAAAAGATCTGTTTACACACACACAGAGCTACTGAAGGACAAACAGCCAATCAGAGCAGAGCTCAACATTATTATTCATGACCCTTTCAAATAAGGTAATAATAGATCATTTCATTATAAAGACAAATCCTAGGGTTATAAATGGACATGAAAAACTGACTCTGAGTCATTTTTGCACTTAGACACAAACCTTCTGTGTAGATATCAGAGAACAGTTAAACATTATTTCATTGCATTCTTTGGCACCTTTAACAAGAAAAAACTATAATGTAACAACAACCACAAATAAAAACACCACTGAAATCTGCAGAGATATTAAAGTGCCTATAGCTGAAAAACTCCCGAGACATTATAGAAAGATCTCGAGCTGAAATATTTAAAGCTCAGAATGTTTCAACATAAACTCTGTGAATGAGTCACCGTCATGACTTCAGTACACAGATCTTGTTTTGGGCAGTATTTACGATCTAAAACAACTCAAGGTTCTGCGTTTCATTGATCTTTTGGTCATATTTTCAATTAGCAGAATTCCTCAGAGAGAGCACAAGCTGGAATTCATCATTTGTGAAGATCGATGCCAAGCAGTTGGGCATTGATTCAAAGCTGTCTGCGGACGAGCCCGATGTCTGTACACAAATGTCAGAAATAAGTCATGAAAACACTTTCCTGAAATCAAACACACGTCGACGTATAAAACTGTACTGAACCTTCATCACGTCCCCCTGCATCTCAAACTCATGACAGCCCAATGAGATGCATTTTGTTATTCTTTAGAGAAAGTTCTGCTGTAGATGTTTTCATGCATGCAGTCAATGAGATGGCAGAATGTTCAGGTCTTGTGTTTGTGTTTGGTATCTCTGCTCACCTGTTTGGTCTTTGACCGGCTGATTGTGTCTGAAAGAGGTTTCTTCTTTTCCTTCACTGCTGTTTTGGAGAACATATTAACAAATTCCTCAAAATCCACAGATGGCTCATCGATCTTCTCCCAAACAAGAGAAGCAGAATCTCTGCAAAGAAAAAGACACAAGAGGACTGCAATTTACTAAATTAAAAACAGAAAACGAAAGATAATTCTCATATAATAAACGGTAGCGGTTTTTCACTTTAATTTAGATTTATTATTCAATTTTATTTGTGGCTTCTTAAAGCTAAGAGCTGCAGCTTGCAACCAATTACTGATGGAAACAAGCACACAGCTCCTTCACTGGAGACAGAAATCATTTCATGAAAACTGAGGAACTGACTGCTGTACTTTTTGGTGTGAAGCTGTATCCGGGTCCAGTAGAGCGGTTTCATGGGTCTCGGAGGTTCTACCACATTTTTGCGAGGCGGTTTCTCGTGTGGTGCTCCCAGTGCGTACAACCCCAGAGGCAGAGGAGGCGGCAAAGAGCCCAAGCCAAAGGACAGAGGAGGACCACAGGCCCCAGACGACGGACCAGAATGACCTGGAGGGGGTGGTGGTGGAGGAGGAGGTGGAGGCGGTGCTGACACTGCGGCAGGGTGAGAGGGGGGTGCAGACAGACCAGGTAGAGGAGGTGGAGGAGGCGGCAACGAACTTCCTGGGAGCGGAGGAGGTGGAGGAGGAACAGTCATTGAAGGGAGGGGAGGTGGCGGTGGGGGCAATGAATCACCGGGGAGCGGAGGAGGTGGAGGAGGCGCAAGCATTGAAGGGAGAGGAGGTGGCGGTGGGGGCAATGGACCGCCTGGGAGCGGAGGAGGTGGAGGAGGCACAGTCAATAAAGGAAGAGGAGGTGGGGGTGGTGGCAATGAATCGCCTGGGAGCGGAGGAGGTGGAGGAGGCGCAAGCATTGAAGGGAGAGGAGGAGGTGGAGGAACGGTCTCTCCTGGAAGAGGCAAAAAACTGCTTGGCAGTGGAGGTGGAGGCAATAAACTGCCCTGCTGCTTTTGGCACACACACACAAAAGCAGGTACGGCCCGATCGGGGTCCGATGTTGTTTCTGAGGCCAGTAAAGGCTCGCTCCGCCTGGGCAGCGGGAGCTCCGCAGGGCTCTGCTCCAGAGAAGGCACTTTAAACCTGAAGCTCTCCTCCATAGGAGACGTCTGCACTGATTTGGCCTCCAGCGCCAGGAGTGCCAGGGTTTCGGTCTGTAAGTCCACATGGCAGACGTCTGGAACGAGATCTTCCTCAACGCCGCACTCCTGATCTTGTGTGATGATCTCTCGCTCCAGCAAGGGCTGCTGTTTCTCCAGCTCAGCGATTTTACAGCGCAAGTCTTCAATGGTTTGCTCCAACTGCTCGATCACACAGACATGTTCATGTTTCAAACGCACCGTCTTCAGCACAGACTCCTCCTGAGGAGACAAAGATCCATGTAAATCGGTTGTTTGTTTGTTAATGAATTCCACTCATGTAAATTCACGTCTGATTTGTCACCTGAACAGATGTGTTTCTTTCTGTAAGAATGTATGGACACACTATGAATCAAAAGACCCTACAGGACCTAACAGAGAGCACAGATTTCTAATGCACACATAGAATTAAGCCGTTTCAAAGTTGTAACCAACATGTTTACAGAAGATCAAAGTTAGAAGATCCTCTGAGGAACGTTCTCCAGTAAAGTGTGCATGTTTTGCTGGTGCTTTGTGAGTTTTTAGCACAGTGATGGTTCTTCCATATAAATAAATAAATAAACATCTTCATCGACTCTGTCCTCTTTCTTTCTGTGATCTTGTGTTCATTTCTGTCAATCTTACAGCTCTGCTGCCCCCTGCTGGTCGAACACAATGATGTACAGGACTGCTGCTTATTTACTCCTCATGAAATCACACAAACTCTGGGAACTATTAATCTTTCATTCACTAGATGTCAAAAATAAAACAACAGGACAAGAATTATCCAAATAATCTGCATCAGAGGCACGCATATGGAAATGAGAATCTGGTAGAAGACATCTGAACCAGTCATCCAGTGAATTAATCAAGATCAAATATTCTTACAAATCAAATCAATAATCAGTTTGTTTATAACACCAGACACGAAAACGCTTTAAAGAAATATTTAAAGAGAAAACATTAGATGTTAGTGAATGTAATCTCAAACACATTGCAACAGATCTTTCTTATGACGATGCCACATACACTTAAAAGTACTGTGTTACGATTTTCTTCGTAAGGACACGTGGAGCTTCTAAAGTTAAAGTGAAATAAAATGTCATATGAATGTATTTAGCCCATCAAGTGTGTGACTCGTCATGTCAAAATATGAGCCTGGTGCAGACGCTTCGTAAGGGTTTATGATCTGAAGAGACATTCGTGTTTGCCAGATACTCGGTTAATCTTATTTGTAATCAGAGTTTAATGTTAAGTGAGTGTCTTGCAAGTATTTTGTGAACATGAGCGTCTCTTATCAAACCCTTTCCACCGTGTGCATTTTATATTTTAACATGATACATGATGCACATACGTTCACATGATGCACTGAACACAATGTGTTTTGAATTTACGGCCCTTTGGAAGAGAAGTCACCAAATGGCACATTATGAATGTTACTCAGATCAGAAGAGACGTACCTCAATTTGCCGGATTTCTTCATCTTGTTGTTTTTTTAAGTCTAAAACGATGGCCTGATGCTCTGAAACACACACACAAAATCATCCGTCTGTTGTTTGTTATAAATCATATCTCATCCATGAACGAAACTATATGAGTCGCATTTTATTACAAATACACATGTGTCTTATAGAAAAACAACAAAGTTATCAAAAAATGCATGTAGACAGACAGACAGACAGACAGAGACACACAGAGTTGATGGTTAAACTGTTGTGAGAAAACTATCCAATCATTCTGCACTTCAATATCCAATCAAGTCTCATTTTCTTATGACATGATGATGACATGATGAGAACATGCTGATGTCAATGAATCTGTCAATCATCACTTGTTGCTAAGCAACATCTATATATAAATATTCAGTGAATGAAAGTTAAGTCTAAAATGTTTGTGTGAATGAAGATGAGAGATTAAATGAGATGAATGACAGAGACATCAGTGATGGGAGTTACTTACCTTCTTCTTCATCTATTGTCAATGCAGAAAGCACAGAAAATAATCGAGTTTAGACACCGAGAGCCCTGAACACAAACAAAACCCTCACACAACCTGAGACCTGACAAACACCCTAAACATGCCCTGAATGTTAAAGACTCTTTACGAAACTTCAGAGGGCCTGAATATATTAACTCGCTCGCTCTATAAATCTGGGTACTACAAAAGCAGCATTCTTTCTAGAAAAAAGTGAAGACATAAATGATTTGTATTATAATGACTGCAGGTCTCTCTGATCTTAAGAGTATCATACAGTATAGTTTGTGCTCATACCAGCCTCTGTGTATTTGGCTTCAGGTTTGTCTTTCTCGTCCGGTCTGGCTGGGTGCCACAGGCTCGAGAGGTGATCGGGTAAATGGACCTCCAAACGCTCCAATGACTGAGGCGGCTGACTCACTGCTGCCCATGTGTATAACTGATCATGCTAAAAACAGAGCAAGAGAACAGATTTTAGCAAAATGGGTGAAATGTAAACCCAGCTCAATAAATGATGACATGACAAACTTCTTTATTACTGTAAGATTAGGAAGTTTATTTTGATGGGTCATAATTACAACTTTTATTTTGGTCTTCTGCAGCTTAGTTTGGTGACAAGACTGAACTACACAAATGATATATTAATCATGTGTCTTTTTTTACTTTTATTGTGATTTTAAATGTTATTTCTGCAGTTTTTTTCACACATTGTTTTCCTACTTTTATGTTAATCATGTGAATCTTCTATGTGGACCACAAAACCAGGCATGGGGTACATTTGCTTTATACATCACGTGAAATCTGAATAAATAAGCTGGATTGTTTGGATAGGACAATATTTGGTACAACTATTTAAAAATATGGAATATGAGGTTGCAAAAACATAAAATATTGAGAAAATCGCCTTTAAAGTTGTTAAAATGAAGTCCTAAGCACTGCATTAACACACAAATAATAGTTTTGAAATTTACAAAATAACTGAACAGAACAAGATCTTTACTTAAGATTTTTTTGCATAAAAATTGATCATTTTGACCCATACAATGTATTATTGGCTACTGCTGCAAATATAGCCGTATGACTTATGACCAGTAGTCCAGCGTCACAAATATCAGTGCAGTACATTCAGTAATGTAATGAGGATAATAATGGATTACAGTTTAGTGAAATATAATTAGATATTATTATAGCAGCATCCACGGACAGTTCAAAATAAAACTTTATGATCACTTAACTAAACATTTACAGGTTATTATTGTATAGAAAAATAAACCAGGGGCTGTGAAACAGATCAACTTTGCAAACACAATCCAATACTATAGAGGTCTGATGTGAAGTCAAACATGAATGATCTCATACTAAACTTCACACGCAAATCAAACCACAAACACAGATTCCACTCATACTCATGTGTGGGACAGAGCAAAGTTTCCCTGATGCTTTACAACATGTTAACATTCAACAACAGATGATCTGACTGTGAGTAATCATGCATTTATTCAGCACAGTCAGATCAGACGTGTAATGTGAAGTAAAGAAATCAGTCAGATCTGATCAAGAGTCTGTTACATCATCATACAAACATTCCTGATCTGAATTCACTAAACCGTGTTCACATATAAACATCATAAACTCTTTAAATATTGATTCTGATTAAACAATCACCACACAAACATCTGGCATTCACACGAGGGCTCCTGTAGCTCTATTGCATAACATCATATGTTCAGTTTCCAGACTGATCAAACACAAATCACTTTGAAAAAAATCATCTGTCAAATGCCCACAATATTTCATTTCCATCGTGAAGACAGAAACATGTGATTGATCTGATAAAGGTGAGAGCCAAGTCCCGTTTAGTGACTCTTACCTCTCCGGTAACAAACTCCCAGATCTCTAGAGACCCAGCAGCATCCATCATCTCATCCTGCACATCTGCTCATCGCCATAGCAACAAGCACACGTGCAGCACACATCACTGCAGTAAACAAACACACGCGCAAACGGATCGCAGTATTGTCCATAAGGTCATCACCACATCAAACGACGTCATATCAGTGAGTCAGCACAGAGCAGACACTGTATCCTCCACAGCTGCGCAGTCGCAGTCACAAACCATAAACTTCAGATCACAGCTGATGCGACTGAAACCTGAACCTTCACATTAATACTGAAGATCCCGCAGTGAGATCACACACACACACACACACACACACACACACACACACACACACACACACACACACACGTGCTCTCTCTCTCTCTCTCTCTGGATAAAGCCAGCTTCAGGTGTTGTGTTACAGAATAACAGCAATATTTGCAAGGTAACGTCCTAAAATGTTCTATGGTGGTTGATGGGCCAATGGGAAGGCTCAGATTTACCCAAGAGCCAATCACATGTGCTGAGGCTGTAAATAATGAAAATGCTGAACACACAATTTGGTAACACACACGCACACACACACACACACACAATGTTGCAGAAAACATAGACTCTATAATAAACACAATGTCCTGCCCCTTCTGACATCACAACCTCTTAAAAGGCACAGTTCAGACAAAGCCTGTGTTTTTCTTTTATCCATTTCGTATATGAACACCAGCAGAACAAAACTAAACAAAATATCTGCCCACATTGTGTGCGAAACATTCATTTAATAATAAAACCTTACTACCACACTCACACAATCATGCCGAGTACCTCACACCTGTCAGCCAATCACAGCCATGATAATATTCAGCACTAAGGTGAGGGGCACACCAAAGCTTTTACTCTGGCGGCCAGCATGTTTTCAATTGTTTCCAAGAGAGAGTTGAAAAATATTCAACTTTGGGTGAAACGCTCAGCTTGTCAATGTCAGTTCTCACACCGCCGTCCAATCACAGTCGAGGAGGGACAAATAACACATCCAACCGCTGCATCGCAGAAGTATCACAGCAACCAAAGCGCTCAGCTGAAAAAAAGCTGGCAGTCGACGTCTGCCTGGCGTTTCAACCGCGTTTAAAAGCTTAAAAGCTTTGGTGAGCATGACTGCAAAAGTTCTGAATTTAAACGGCAAATCTTGATGCCCAATTCCGATTTGTTGCCTGCATCTGATTTTCTTTGACGACCCGCTTACATTATATTTTAAAAGCGACTCGTATCAACATTTACACTATAGACATACTGACTCGGGACAGCCTAAACAACAGAGGAAGTAAAATGTCATGATATGCAATGGACACAAACAAAATGATTATTATAGAGCTTTATTTCTGTAACAACACATAAAACTTCAACATTACTTCACTAAGAGGAGCCGTCGTCCTCCATTATGTCATGTGATCACGGGTGGTGTCCACCTCAGTTGACGTCATTGACCAACATCACTTTATCAATGACGCACGACATGTCTTGAGTTAAGAATAACCGATCTGTTTGCTTACATTGCAGAAGCAAATGCATGTATCTGATTCATATCTGATTTATTTCCACATAAATGAGGCCTGAAACTGATTGGAGAATATCAGAATCTGTCTGCTTTATTCCTGCTTTCATGGGTCATATCCCATCTGTGCCACGAGAAAACAAATGGAATTGAGTCACTTCAAACATGCGGTGTAAATGCGGCCTAAGTTAAGAAACACGAGGGCAAATCTATTTTGACAAAAATTATTTTGGTAACGGTTACGGAGTACGCTTTCTTTAAGACTTTCTGTTGTGTAAAAATACTGCAGCATCAGAATCCTGTTTGTCAGCAGATGGCACCCTGACTCTCTCTCACTGTATGTGTGTGTGTGTGTGTGTGTGTGGGGGGGGGGTTGAGAATAAAAGGATGACTCAGAGCAATACACAGTTCCATTAAGGACCAATCACAAGAGGCATCTCTCATAATGATAGCATCAGCCAATAAGAGGAGATCAGTTTGATTCAGAACTGAATGAGTTTACAGATATTTCTTCCGAAACAAATATTTAACAACTTATTCAGCTGAAAACATTTTAAAAAGACTCAAAGTTTTGCTGTAGATTTTAGTCTCAGATGTGCAATTTGAGGTTTACTATGAAAGGATCTAAGTGGACATCATATCAAAGAGGTTTCATTTATCCAGATCAGATTGATGTTATCTAACTGAAGACAGTGAATGTAAACTGAAAGATGCTCACATCAAACTTAGGAGCGAGATGTCCGCTGCTGTCGTACGGCTCTCTGAAACAATCACTGAACGGAAGCAACAAACCCATCGCCAGAATCCTGGAGCAAAGTTTCTCCGCTTCCTCAGGTTCACTGGAATCCTGCTGCTGGAAAAACTTCTCCAATAACGTCCGACCTAAAGAGAAAAACACACACGGATCAGAACAGAAACACACAGCTCACAGGATTCAGACAGAGTTCGGGTCTTTAGTTTACACAGATTTGATCCTTCATTAACTTTATAATCTGTGATGATTCAGTGTTTCAACAACTAAAGAAGAGCTGAAGCCCTTAAACAGACACAAGACTTTACATCATTTCTAAATGACAACAATCAAGCAGACAGAGAGATCTGACAACAGTGTGTATGAGATCAGACCAGGGCAGATATCAGAAGATTGGAACGGAGAAGTGGATCTTTATACAATCTGATAAATAACACAGACAGAAAGTCACATGATGGTCTCTAATGTTTATCGGTTGTTGTCTCCTATTGATCAGTGAATAATGCAGGATCTCACAGGTCAATACTGTTATAAGAGCTTATAAACACAGACACCATCCTCACAGAGACTCAGGCATTCATCCGATTGGCCGAGAGTGAGAGTGATGTCACTAATGGATCAGAGTCCTCGGGGCCTGATGTCATATGCACTAAACTGTGTATGAGAGACTCGTAATAATAATAATAATGTTTAGTTTGTGTAACATTGAAGGAAGAACCAAAGTGATATAGAGACCTGAAGATGGATCTTTTAAGCTGGACCAGCAGAAACTACCAGAACATTGAGCACGTTTACATGCAGCCTCATAATGCGATTATAATGTACCTCATGTAAACACAATACTTCAATTAAATAATGCGATAATAATGGCAGCAAGTATAATCATATTAACACCGGTGACGTACACCATTTATGTGTCCATGTAAACACTTTAATCGTATCTATACCCTCACTAACTGAAGTGCACGTGTGTTTTTGTCATGAACCTTAAGCAGGAATTCATTTTAAACTTGACATAAGGAAGTTTGTCAACACGACTCAGTCCAGTCATCCAGAAACACCTCAAATAACACAACAGCAATGCATCTTACTGCCATTAAGACCTTACTCTGATTCATGTAAATAATGACATTATTGGTGTACATGCAAACTTAGTCAATGATGTAAACGTCACTGCACTTCACCGTGAATGTCACTAAACTTATGGACCAGATGATCTTACTGAGATTCACCATCAACACAAACCGTAATAATAATCATGACCTTCATCAGATAGTCAGCTCAGAAGAAAAGAATCAGAGGAATCAAACAATGAACAGAAGAGAGTCAGTCTGAATGATTCATTCATCACATCATGAACTAACACAGAGAGCTCTATCATCATCATCACAACAGACTGAATGAGTCTACACAATATATTCAAACCAAATGAACAGAAAGAGAGAGAACATTAAAAGAAATCTCTCTACATATTTCACTAAAAGCAAAATCTAAAGGTTCACATTTACATTTAGCAGACGCTTTTGTCCAAAGCCACTTACAAAGATTATAAAAACAATACCTGTTTGAGAGAAAAGATTTAGTTTAGGTATTCACTAAACCCAGGTGAAAATGTAGTGCACTTCCATAATGTACTTAAAGTGCTCTATTTTCATGCACTAATTTTGTATTTAATATAGTGAAATTCTAGACACCATGTCTGTATTAGAAAAATGCATTTAGTTATCACTTGTAGTAAACTTGAACTTGAATTTCAAGCACATTTTAGTTCATATCCATGGCGCTTCAAAATAGCACAGATAAGTACACTTAGACAATCTTAAGAACATCTTAAAAAGATGCATGAAAATAAAGCACTTTAAGCACATATTAAGTGTACTTTTCTCACATGGGAAGTTTTATCTCATTGACATTTTTGAAATTCTGAGGAAATGTAAAATACAATTATTCAGTTTAGTGCCTCAAAAAACATCAGCTATAAGAACTCACCTGTAAAGACCTCGTGAAAGCCGCAGGTGGAAGCTTGAGCTCCTGCTGTCTTTTGTGTCGTGCTGCCCGTCCTGAGCGCCCCATCGGATCCACCGTACTCCAGGTAATCAGCTGAACCCGCTGTTTTGGGAGGGAGCGTACGAAGCTCCTCCGTCCAGTCCGCCGATCGGCTGATGGGCCCGGTGATGCTGTACGATCGCTGTCGCTTTACCCGTCTCCTCTCCGCCCTGGCGACCGTCGCCGAGGAGTCTCCGTGGCCCCTCCGTGCGAACAGCGGGCTGTGAGAGGGAGACGGTCCTGGCGAGCAGGAGGGCGAGCTGAGTTGACGGGTGGTGGTTTTGATGTAAGACGTGCTGATGGGTGGGTACGGCTTGACCGAATTACAGGCGGTGGCGCAGGACGTCAGCGCGGACTTCAGGAGCCGCGTGGCCAGCGGACTCTCCGGCTGCGCCCACTGCGAGAACGTGACGCTGCTTTTGCGTCTCTGGGTGTCCGGGGCGTCCTCCTCGGGCGGTTCTGATGCAAGTTCAATGGCAGTGACGCACTCCAGAGAGCCTGCCGATCCGAGATCATTACCGCCGGATAACGTGTCAGTGCTAGGAGCGTCTCTGGGAGAAACGTCAACATTTTCCTCTTCGATGGCCTCCGTAGCACTTTCAAAGGAAGCTGTCAGATCCGGGAAGCTGGTAGTGCTGGTTGTCTTGGTAACGGGGCTCGTGGCCACGGGCAGAGGGGCGGGGGGCTCGCTCACCGCCTCCGGCTCTTTTGTCACAGTCACCACGGCGATCGAGGCACAAAGGGCCTCATCCGAGGGGAGAGGTTCTCCACAAGCGTCTGTCTCCTCTTTGACAGCGGGCTGCTGAGGGGGGTGCGGGCTGCTGATGTGACCGTTCTCTCGTTTGGGAATCGCCTCCAGCACGGTGAAGGGCTCAGAGTCGGGGGTAGGAGTGCTTTTAACATCACCGCAGCCGGTTTGTTTACAATCCTTTTCCTCTGGGAGGTCAATGGCACTGGTCAGAATCACACCTTGCTTGAGACGGATGGCTTGCTGAATATCGGCCAGCAAATCTTCCTGCTCTGTAGCGGAGTGGAAACTGTACATATCCGTATCTGATCCGGAGCTCACCACCTTTCTCTCCTCTTCCTCGGGGCCGTCGGCAGCATCCAGCGTGGTCTGCCTGCTGTCTGCCAACAAACGAGGCCTCTCTGCCTCCGCGTCCGACTGGCCGAGCTCATCTCCCGAGAGATCCGGCGTTTTGTTGCATAGAGAAGGAACGCTGTCAAGTTCATCGTGCTGGGAATCTAATGCATCCTCTTTTGAGCCTCCCAAAAACCCCTTTACCTTTCCCTGGTTCTTACGCTTCCGTATGTGAGGAAAAACAGATTTGGAGTCCGATTTGTTTTTCTTTTTCCCTCCCTCGCCGTGTTTGTTGTGGGATTTCTTCCCGTGGAATTTCTTTGTGCCATTATTCTCACGGAGAGCTCCGCACTCCTCGGCCGCGCCTCCCGCATCCCCCCCGGCCGAGCGCTTGAGCTTTCCGTCTTGATTTCCCATGATCAGGAGCTCGTTCAAGGCATGGCCGCTCCAGTGCTTGCGTTTACGTCTGCGCGAACGGCCGGTCGCCCCCGACGACGTGCTCTCGCCGTCAGATGACGAGGAGACGCAAGGAACAGATGATGACGCTGTGATGAAAGAGAGATAGAGCAGGTCGCTCTCACACTCGCTGCATCCTTCCCCCTGCTCATCCTCCACTCTGCGGATGGAGCCGGTGCGGGAGGGGGAGCGGCCCCAGGGGACGCCGGCGTTCGGCTCCTCCTTCTGCTCGTGATGAAGGTGGGGGAGATGATACTGCTGCCGTCTGCCCAGACTTAAAGCCTCCAGCAGCCTCTGTCTGAATCCTGGGACCTCCAGCATCTGTACGGGCTGCATTATCACACACAGTAATACACACTGACTGGAAAAAAAGACAGAGAGAGTCAAACAAATCATGACAGATATCAAAGATATTTACACTGAAAAACAAAACGTCTTAATCACTGACTGATTTATAAACAAAGAGATATTCTGTAAAACAAGCAGTTTAATAACAGAAGACTTTAAAGCTAAAGATCAGCCAAAAATGTCATCATTTTCTCATCCTCGTGTTGTCCTAAACCTGTATGAATGTATTTTTTCTGAAAAAGCAAAAACAAATATTATGGAAGTATTGTGATAAATGATGGTAAGCACACAGTTGACTGTAACCATTGAATTACATTGTACTTGTTTTTCCTACTATGGAAGTCAATGGTTACAATCAGCTGTGTGCTTACCATCATTTACTAAAATATCTTCATTATCAGAAAGAAATTCATACAGGTTTAGAACAACACGAGAATGAGAAAATGAAGACAGAATGTTTATTTTTGGGTTAACTATAACTTTAAGGTTGATTAAAGGATATTTGTCTGAAAATTAGAAAGAAAGATTTGTTCACTAAACTGATTTCAGAACTAAACTATCATAAAATGCCCATCCCTAGTGAAAATCTGACTTTTTCCATGTTTAAGTGCTATAATTAGGTCCCCAGTGCTTCTATCAACCTAGAAAACATGAAAATGATGAACCCCTTTATCTGCAATATCCAACCACAGCACTGCCATTTAGTGCAGAGAGAAAGAAAAAATACTTTCAATTCAAGTTTCAATTACAACAAACCACCATCATTGTGATCAGTGTTTGCACTTCATCCACTCATTTGCATTTTAAATGCCACACCCAAAATGAAACACATTTTGCTCAGGCCTACAAAGTGGCAATTTAAACATCTTATAATAAATTATCTTTGGGGTATTTTGAGCTAAAACTTCACTTACGCACTCTGGGAACACCAAATATTTATTTTACACCTTAACAAAAATCTCATAATATGACCCCTTTAAGCTCTAACTCTATGATGTCTCATTAAAGGCTGAAATCTCTAATGCAGTTTGTCACTGTAAATATCACTTCCTTTATATTCTATCATACTAAATATAGTGATATATTTTAATAAACTCATTCTTATTTTTGTGTTAAAGACAGAGACGCTTTACTTTAGTCAGCTCCTGTAACCATGAGAGAATCTTGATTTTCATAAAATATATAAAAAGGTATATAAGGTGAAATTATGTTTTCAAACTTACATTTTGACATGAAACTCATATTATTAATAAATATTAGATTTCTAAGAATGTTTCCAATGTCTTAAACGAGTTTTCAATGATTTCTCGCGTTAATGATCTCAGTCATTGTGTAACTTTTATCAGCAGACCAGAAGAAAACATTACAAAGACTTAAAATCTGAATAACTGTATGAAGTAAATCATCTGAACAGACACAAGTGTGAAGAGAATATACAATATATACTTACTGTGATGATGTACAAATAATGAAGCTTCTTTATACGTCATCTACTGAATCTTTAATTATCCCAACAGAATCACCACAGCGTGTGTAACTATTAACTACAACATCAGTATTTCTACCTGTTACCCTTAACTTACAACAAGATTAAACACACACTGTGTGTGTGTGTGTGTCTGTGTGTTATACTCACTCATGAATGACGCTTCATGACCCTGATTGTGTGCGTGTGTGTTACTGTGTGTGTAATGCGCGCGCGCGTGTGTGTGTTGACTTTTCCCGCCGGCAGGTTTTAATATCACACCTGAAACTCCTCAGCACGTGATTTGTGCTGCACTCCTGCCATCTCCTGGTCATCTAAAGCCATTACGTCACAAAAGAGGCAGAGTCGCATTGGCTACTGAATTATGCGTCAAAGGCGCCGCCATATTGGACCGGGCTGTCATATGACGGAGGAGCTGCGGCAAACATTGATTTGACATCACTAATGTAAATTAAATCATACATGAAACATACATGCACAGAACACATCTACTTAATAAAACAATCTTTTGGCATTATCACTTTTTTAATAATAATATTACAGAATTTGAATACATTAAGATACAAATACACAGACTTTTCATTCTGTCCCGATATAAATTTCTTCAAATCTTAGTAATCTTAGTATATTTATTTATAAGTACCTCACTCACAATAAGACAACAAAACCACAGCTTATTTTATTCATCAAACATTTCTGTATAGACATAACTCATAAAATGTACAACCGTTACGTATATAATTATATATATATAAAACAGAGATAAAATGTATTACTCCCAGTACTATAGTAAACAATATAAAGCTTAACAATCAGCTGAGTAAAAACAGATGTGTATTAATTTAAACAGAGCAAAATATAAAACCCTTGCATAAACACACGCTGAAGATCAGTGATGATTTTATTCTTTTCAGTCAATCTTCAGGATCAAAATGTTTAATTTAACCACTAGATGGGAGTGTTTGTTCACATTTCACGTGAGGTCTCAAAAACCTTTCAACCAGAGTAAGAGCTGAAGATACAATAATAATAATATTACAACAAACCAAACCAAACCACAGTTCCCATAGACAACTTTAAACAGTAAAACTATTTTACAGGACAATTATGGACTAAAAAAATGAGACAACGTCTTTTATGTCCATTGTCCTGTTTCAGTTATAGATCTCATCAAGAAAATTGATCAGATGCTCTTGAGAGAAATCCAGCTAATATTTCTTGTGTTTTATTTGTATTTACAGGATTATGTGTTTGACTGGCCATGACTGCACTCAAGAAAGCATACTGTACTGTATGTACAACGTCAATACTGTCAGGTGAGAAGATGAAAAGCGTCTAGACTTGAGTTTTCTTTCTGTAGGCCACTGCTGCTTCTCTCCGCTGGGGCTTCTGGTTGTGGTTCTTCTGTTCCCACTCACACAGCAGGATGGATTTAAAGGTGCTGCGGAAAGTTTTGTTACACAGAGCGTAACACATGGGATTTACTGTGCTGTTGACATAACACAGCCAATAACCCAGAGCCCACAGAGCCTGCGGGATGCAGTCGGTACAGAACGTGTTCACCAGGACCATGATGTTATACGGCGTCCACGTGATGATGAAGGCCAGGAGAATGGCGCTTAACGTCTGAGCCGCTTTCTTCTCCTTCACCAGAGAGATCTTCTTGCGTTTGTTGACTCGTGTCTTGTGTTTGGTGTCTTTGATGGACGTGTCGGGTTGATCTTTTGAGCTCCCGGAGTCCAGGATGAAATGGTCAGAAAATCCCTTTCTGAAAGATCTCACTTCAGCGTCTGGTGGTCGTTGGTGGTGAAGCTGCTCAGATTCTCCGCTCCCTTCGATCTCGGGCACGCTCAGAACAGTGGAGAAGATGGGTTTTTGTTCTTCTCCATCCTCTTCATCATCTTCATCTGACTGTTCGATGGAAATCGTCATCTCGTTGTTATTCCAGCTGTCGCTTCTACTGCAGTCCACGTCTCCGTCGCGTCTCCGTCCTCCTCCGCGGCACGGCGGCCAGAACCGGAAGCGCCCTGGTTTCATCTTCCCAGAGTTCCTCCGTCTGGACAGGTTGTTCTCGCGGCCCGTCTGAGGCATCACAGCCGCTTTGGATTCTTCGTGACCTCCGTAATTCCCTTGGTTTCCTGAACCCTTCAGTCCGGCGAGCTCTTTGGAGCGGTTCTCCGTCTCTTTATAGATGCGCCAGTACAGGACGGTCATGATGGTGACAGGCAAATAAAAAGCTGCGATGGCAGTGCAGAAGGTGAGGATCGGCTCGAAGAGGAACTGTATGTAACATTCACCGGCCGGGACCGTTCGTTTCCCGACAAAGTACTGCCAAAACAGAATGGCGGGAGCCCACAGAACGAAGGAGATGGACCAGGCGAGTCCAATCATCATCATTGCTCGTTTCGTGGTCCGTTTGGCTCTGTAGGTGAGCGGACGCGTGACGGAAAAGTACCTGTCGAAACTGATGACCAACAAGTTCATGACAGAAGCGTTACTGGCCACGTAATCGACGGCCAACCACAGGTCGCAGGCCCAGTTCCCCAGAGCCCACGTGTCCATGATGATGTATGTGGTGTAGAGGTTCATGGACAGAACCCCAATAATGAGGTCAGCAAACGCCAAACTGAGCAGATAGTAGTTACTGACCGTCTTTAACTGTTTGTTCACTTTAAACGACAGCAGGACCAGTATGTTTCCGATGATGGTGACCAAAGACAGCGACCCACACAAGAACATGATTATCACCACTTGCCAGATGGTTCGGCCGCCCAGCGGGTCGTAAGTCACGGTGGGTGGGAGAGTTGCGTTATGGCTGCCGGTCAAATTGGCTCCCTGCGCGAGGAGAGAATCGTTGGCCGGCCAACCGTCAGTCTCCATCCGGACGTTATGCGGCACAAATGCGGTAACGGGAAAGGCCCGCATTCCCGGAGAGCTGTTGGTCAGGAATATTCCGGGTTCACCCATCACCATCAGATTCATGATATTTCAATCTGTAGAGAAATGTCACAGATAGAAGAGAGTTAATATGAAGAAATCTTCAACATTCAGACATAAAACACAAACACACACACTGTTGTGTAGTCTGTAACTCAACTTTTTAAAAGACTTTATTTGTACATATACACAATGTTCAGTGTAATCCTGGATATCAGTTCACCTGAGGTCAGCTGAGGGTCAGAGGTCGCACAGAGCCCATTTTGTATTAACCAAAAACACTGTGTGTTTTCTTTGTGTGTGTTGTATGTGTATCGCTTGGTTATAAGACCATCTGTTGCTTTCACAGCCACACTCAAAACTGAAAATTACACACAATGTAGAGCTCACACACACACTCACAGATATATAGAAAAAGACACACATGTGCTCAGACACACACACACACGCACGCACGCACGCACGCACGCACGCACGCACACACACACACACACACACACACACACACACACACACACACACACACACAAACTTGTAATGTAGCCAATGAGACACAGAGACAGAAGTATACACCAACCATCTGCCCAAACTATCCAGAAATTCTGAAAATAATTTCATCTCAACTTTGAAAGGAAATTGTCGTGACCGTAAAGTTGCTGAATAATAAACAAACTTTAGTATTTCTTAGATGAGAAAGAGATGACAAGATAAATACAAACTCACACAATATACACAACAGACTCACACATAGTTTTGCCACACAGTGTGTGTGTGTGTGTGTGTGTGTGTGTGTGTGTGTGTGTGTGTGTGTGTGTGTGTGTGTGTGTGTGTGTGTGTGTGTGTGTGTGTGTGTGTGTGACAGATCATTTGTGTTAGTATTAAAGCTCTGGAGAAATCTCAATCAAATGTTTCCATTAAATTATTCAGTGGCTTTATGAAGAAAACATGAACGCTTCTCTCAACAGCACAGGGATTACACAACAAGACAAGAGCCAAATGACATTAACATTTACAAATGCCACAAAAATAGATTAAAACTTAATATAAAATGTTAAAATGTGTGTGTGTGTGTGCGTGTGCAGGTGCGTGCGTGTACAATTTCTGGACTTCAAGATAAATGATATGAACCCAGTTAAAACAATCAGAAAATGATAAAGCTGATGAAATATTTATCAATAAAGATAAAAAAATCATTATTCATTATTTAAATATAACCGGGCGCAATTACAAAATCTAATAAACAATAAGTGAATACATTTAACATCAATAACATTATTCACAATCATTTATAATGCTCAATGTAAAGACACTGATCTTTATTTTTGGTGTAATCTTTTTCAGAAGTGTTTCTTGATGAGGATACACACACATTAAATCAAAAACATTTCATTAAATCACTGTTAACACTACATTACTACTCACTTCAGTTTTATAAACATTTCTGAATTATGTTTAAAGTGAAATCTGTCTGATAGATGTGTTTACTGAGATGTTTTTATTTATCAGACTTTATTATGATAAAGATCACAACATAAACACATCAGCTCAACTCAAGAGTCAGAAATTAATCATGGATCAGATTTTTCTACTTTGATGCATTTTTTCCTACATTATGGTTTTCTGCACCAACAAGCGTGAAGATTATCATACTTTAAGATTATTTTCAGTTTTTTGAAAATGTACTAGTTATAGGTAACTATGTGTTGGGGGGGGGTAATGCTTTTTCATGCATTCTGCCTTAGTAACACTTAGTTTAAAGAATTGTTATCCTCCTGCTAAACAAATGCAAAAAGCAGTTGGGCATGTGACAAAGTATTTCTGGGCCAAACTTATGCCCAGCCCTTTAAGAAAGTTTTTTCAAACATGGGTACCCATTACATATCAGTGACCCCATATTCCTTTTATGGTCACTTCCCCACCCACCCGTCAGAGTGAGGACACTCATTAGCATTGATCCTTTGAGTAAAAGTCACAGACATCACTGCACACCACAGCTTTGTTTTATATCAAGACATGAAAGAAGAAGTGTGTTTTTGGATGTAAGAAGAAGAAAGCCATGAGCTTTAAGTAAAATTATTATTTTTACTTCATTCTGTCAACATTTTTGCAACATTTCTGCCAATTATTATTGGCAAAATGGTCAAAAAACAAAAAAGATGAGATGCAATGCTTTCAGATCTTGAATACTGCAAAGAAAACAAGTTTACATGTTAGGAACAGTTTAGAAGTAAACATTTGATGAATCTTTGATGGGTCTTGCTGTTGGGTGACTTTATATCACTCCTTAGGTTTGATTTTGTTGAAATTCAACAAAGACTGAAGCGATCACAACATGACTTGAACACTCTTCATTTTTTCCATGGCTGTATAATATTCATCTTAAGAGCTATTCAAGGGGATTTTGTAAATGCTATAATCCAAATCATCATTCTTCAATAGTACAACATCTTCATAAAATTATCTTAAAAATACTCAAAATGTTGGCAGTGGTCCTAGAAACAGACATATTTTCAATGTATACATAACTGTAAATTTGTCCCTCATTTAGACTTCATTTATCCTTCTACTGAAAACACATTTATCAGTGAACAGAGAAATATGACATGAGCCTAAATGTGAAGAAGGTTGTGTTTCAAGTGAAAGAAGAAGGGTTCAGTGAAGGTGTGGAAGTGATGGATGGGTTTCGGCTCAGGTTAGGGGCGGAGTCTTGATGGCCACACATGTTCTACATCTGGGCTGTGAGGTAAAATGGGCGTGGCTTCATTTAGTAGCTCAGATTTACCTAAAATCTACTTAGAGTAAAGAAACAAAGCCGTTTAAACACAAGAATTCACAAAAAATACACAAACTGAATAAAATGTAAAAATAGTATGCAGTATACACTTATTTTCTAATCTGAACACCGATATTACAGCCTCCACCTATCACATACAGAACTAAGCATGGGTTTAAAGAATGAATAATAAAATCTGATGTCATTCTGTTATACAGTATGTGTGTTTCTCGTTCAGAGATTTTCTGAATGAGTCAGGAGCATGTACAGTATTATGCAGAAGTGACTTCAATGCTGGAGGTTAGAGAGAAACAGTACAGTATAATCTGTCACGCACAACTCTCATCACTCGTTTTCCTGCATTGCCAGATGAAAATCCAAATAAACAACGATCCAATTACAGCTAAATAAATCATCAAACTAAAGGCATTCAGTTATAATTCAGCACTGAAGGAGGTTTTGTTGCAGGTGAGAAGAGTTTCATGAAGAATCAGACACTGATATTCACAACAGGGATCATGTAAATCAGGTAACAGTGCAAACACCGGCATTTGCCCACCAGGTTTTCTGTCTCTTAAAAAATCCAGTGAATCAGTTTTCAAAGAAAGTAATAGCACAACATTAACTGTATCAGTGCTAACTTTTGTGAGTAAGACATTTTAATTATAAACCTACTTTAAACGAAACAATTCATAAAAATACACCTGCTACCGAGATACTGTATAACATCTGACAGAATGAAAATCTGAAGTGTGATTTTACACACACACACACACACACACACACACACACACACACACACACACACACACACACACACACACACACACACACACACACACACACAGTTCTTGAGTGAAGGAGCCATTGAAGGATTTCATGCAATGACATTTATTCATTTTTAGCAGATATAGTAAATACAAATAATATTTCAGGTGGATAATCACTTCATGTTCATAATGTTCTTCAAGTAGAAATTATTTCACCTGTTGTGCTAAAATAACTCAAAGCAAAGATGTTCTGCTGTTGTGTTTGTGATGTAAAGATGATTTTGACATAGATTAGCACGGCCTGTAAAGAACTCTATAGACATCACTAATACAGGCTGTACTAATTAATGCCACAATCATCAAATACATCTTCAGAAAACTCATCAACATCATCACATTTATATTGACAACACTCACCTGATGAAAAAAAACTGTTAACAAACATCTCAAGAGAAAACAAAATAACACACACACACACACACACACACACACACACACACACACACACACACACACACACACACACACACACACACACTCACACACAGTTTTCTCTCTGTAAACACATCAATATTCACCCTTTCAATTCAATCACAAAGACATTACAGTGATGATCATTAAGATCCATTACAGTAACATAAGACAACTACTTCATTCAATCAAATCTTACTAATAATACATCTATCAATAAAGACAACACATCATTCATCTTAAAGCACAAATGCTATTATGTTTAGGACAATGTCAGTCAATAGTACAACCACATAATCAATAACAAACCAGTGAATGAATGAATGAATGAATAACAGTTGTAATACACAAACCCATCTGAGCACTACAGTGAATGTCATGTCAACAGATGATTTACTGCTTCATGTGTGACGCTCATAAAAACATCTTTCATCCAGATCAGACTCATGTGTGATGATAGATGTAGATGTCCTCACAGTGACCTACACATTGATTTACTTCACAGCGGACCAGAAAAATACTGCTGACGTGATACAAAACACACAGAGAGTCTGAATGTTTCCTTCTTGACTATCAGTTTAACCCCTTCAGACCCCGTGTCCACTGGAATGGACATCACATGTTTTGTGGTTCAAACCAACAAAAATGCTGATCAAATGAAGACCTGAAAATCAGGAGCTTTAAAGGGTTAAATTCTGCACATTATGCTGATCAAATCCTTCCCACATACACAAGACACGGTTTGACTGACACGAGAAACAACCAATCACATTTCATTTGAAACTTCTGAACAAAAGATGTTTCTACTTTTTATACAAATTGATAAATTCCTCTTTGACACATGCAGATATTGATTGATTGACAGCTTGGTTGATTAATCGATTGACTGAGAAATTAAATCAATAACTCATCATTTATTCCACTGCAATAATATCTGAGATCTGGTGACAGAATGACACAAATTGTATGATCACACTACAGCAACATCAACATCATCTCAAGCTTCATCAAAATCCTTTCAAACACATGTGAGATGTTTTCATAAAGCTCGTGGCCATCTTCAGTTTCAACATATTTGATGGCTCTGGCTTTTCATGCAGGATTCATTTTGAATAAATAAACCTCAAACTTTAATGCAGTAAACAACAATAAAACAAACAAATAAAACTGAATAAAGACTGTAAGGTTTAACTAAAGGTTTTGCACTTTAAGGAAATATTGGTAACACTGAAGGGGTTTTCATAATCATGACATAACACGTGTCGTGAACATGCTAATTTTATGGATGTTTATGACAACTGTCATTAAGTGTCATTTGTTCAATTATGTCATTTTTAATGCAAAGACGACATTGTTTGAGATCTTTGTTATGACAACTTGACATAAACCAATACATCATCGCTTGTCATGAAAACTTGACATTACCAAAACAACATAACTGATCACTTTTTACCAGTGAGACAAATATAATTTGTCATTAAGTGTTAATAGTTTTATAACAACATCACGAACATTCTTCAGTTCATAATGTTTTTTTTATTTCTCCAGGTGTTTAAGAAATAAAATCCAATAATCCAATAATAATAATTAAAATTTGATAAAATTATATTTTATTGCATTATCGCATAAAGTTAAGTATAATCTTTTGAGATGTCTTTTGCATTTAGTTAAGGAATTTATATATTGACATTTTAATTACAAGTTCGATTTGTACCACTGTAGTTGAGGTCAAGAAAAATATTCATGAAGCTGTTATAAAACTCTTTGACAGAGTATTAACACTTAATGACATTTAAATGACAGTTTAATGTTATGTTAAGCTAGGTAGTTTCTTTAGTTTGATAATTATTCTGCTATGTCATGTTTATGACAGATTTATGACAAGTTATGATGTATTGGTTGATGTCAAGTTGTCATAACAAAATTCAAACAATGTCGTCTTTGCATTAAAAATGACATAATTGAACAAATGACACTTAATGACAGTTGTCATAAATGTACATAAAATCTCCTTCATGTTCATGACACGTGGCATGTCATGATTATGAAGGTGTCATGTCAGTCATATGCACACCCCTAAAGTGTTACAGAAATATTTTGATAAGAAGTACCTGGTCAGTGAGTTCATGAACCGTTTGCTTCATCTCCTCATAGATCCTCACTGTGTGACCGCAGATGTTCAGCCAATCAGACGAGCTGTATATGCCATGTGACTTATCACTCAGGATCTACAGGAAATGACATCATTAGAACAATAATGTAATTTGAACACACTGCTAGTTTTGGTGTAGTAGTTACAGTACAAACCAGCAGGGCAGGACTTGATCATGCTAACCAGCCAAACCTTAGGCCATGATGACTCAATTACTCTAATGTTTGTTTACATTTTTGTTTGTTTGTTTGTTGTTTTATATCATATGTACTGTATATACATAACTCTGTGTTATATATGCTAATACAGATGTCCACAAATGCACATACATTATTTAATTAATACAATTGAAAATACTTGCATTACTTCATGTAGAAAACTTTAACCACTATACAGTAAATATAAGAACTGTCCAATGAGAAGCAATATAAGATTGTGTCAAAAATAAACAAAGTTTAAAAAACTGATTAATACGATTGAAGTTATACAGTACTTTTATAGGCTACTACAGATCAATTAAAGAGTTTGTACTGTAAAAAGAAATAATAATCAGTGTCTGTTTCTCTACATGAGTGCAAAACTTTAGTGTCAACCGAAACTATCTCAGAATTCAAAGCAGTCGATCAATCAGATCAATCTATAATAGAATATAAACAGCCTGTCATTCAACATCTTCTGTAAATGTAAGTTTGGTGATGAAATATTTCTGTATGTAGATGTTTGGGAATCAGTAGAGAATAAAGTCAGATTGACTGTGGGTCTGATTATCATCATGTCATCTTATTCTGTCCTGACTCCAAGAGACATTAAAATAACAGATGTTGTGGATGTGACTTCATTAAATATCCATCAGAAAAGCTTTTAGATTTAGCCGTGAGTGTGTTTAGAGGAAAACTCTTCACCACCCAAATGACTGTCTGAGGTACACATGAGGTGTAAATGAGGTACATTTGAGTGACAGATTGACTGTGAGGTGTCAGATCTCCAGTACATACACATACAGTAGGGCTAGTAAATCATTTTCAAGTACCAAAAAAGAGTATGTTATAAATATTATGCATAACAGCTTATTTAGTATCAAGGCTCCTCTAACAGAATCTTTACTGTAATGACATCTCTGAACATCATGAAACCTGAGATGACTTTTCTAACTTTGTGTTGCTCAGACTTTAGATTTCTTTAATCAGTTTTAAAACACAGAAACCAGATAAACACAGCTCCTGAATAATTCTGCTACAACACAAATGCTCTTAAGTTTGACAAACAGTACACTTTCAGATGAAGATTCTGTTATGATTTCCATAAAAATGCTTTTAATCACATTCTGTTAGTCAAAGTTCATTATGAAAGACATCTGTTGTGTTCTATAAAAGAACAAATAGACTAAACTAAATCATAATAACCGTGCAACTGTAAACTACTGTACAGTACTGAAGTCACAACAATAAAGCTTTGTGTCAGCAATAGACATTAATAACTAATAATATCTAACAATCCAAGAACTTTAAATATTCCATACTAATATTTAGGGTTTGAGTAACACAATCAAGATGACATCATCATTTCATAAAGCGTAACAATGTCACATTATTTGTTCATGCACTGTAACACATTACCCATCCTCATAACAAATACAATCTTCTAGTATCTCAGAATTTTTCTTTGGAAAACTTTTACTTCACTAAATTCTTAATCATTTTATCACAACTTTTATATTCCACTAGTAATTTTATTTAATACATAGTTACATTAAAATCTAGCATTTTTATTTTACTCAAGTAAAAGGAAGTAGAAGTTTGGCTTAAGTACTAGATTTCTAAGTAAGTATTAAAGAGGACATTTCACAAGACATTTTTAAGATGTAAAATTAATCTTTGGTGTCCTCAGTGTGTGTGTGTGTGTGTGTGTGTGTGTGTGTGTGTGTGTGTGTGTGTGTGTGTGTGTGTGTGTGTGTGTGTGTGTGTGTGTGTGTGTGTGTGTGTGTGTGTGTGTGAATGTTTTGCTCAAAATACCATATAGATTATTATAACATTTCCAAATTGACACTTTGAAGGTGTGAGAAGAAAGCTGTTTTAAGGTGTGTCCTTTAAAATGTAAATGTGTTGATGAAATGCAAACACTGATCACCATAATGGTAGTTTGATGAAATTGAAACTCAATTGTGCTGTCACTTATTCTCTCTCTCTCTCTCTCTCTCTCTCTCTCTCTCTGCACTAAATGTCAGTGTCGTGGTTGGATAGTGCAGTTTAAGGGGCGGTATTATTATAGTAAGATCCCCTTCTGACATCACAAGGGGAGCAAAATTTCAAAAAGCTATTTTTACATGCTTGAAGAGTTGTAAAAAAGTTACTGGAAACTTAAACACGGAAAAGTCATTTTCATAATATGTCTGTTTTAAATGTAAAACAAAAACTTGTGTTTATGAAATATAGTGTAGTAAAAAGTATAATATTATGCTTTTAAATGTAGCAAAGTGTTTTTTACATATAATGTCACTACTGCATATATCCTTCACTACTGTCCACCTAATGAGTGAATATAAATAGAGAGATACAAACACATGGACTGTGTGCTTTACACTTTCAGACTGATGATGGATAAACATTTGATTTATCAGCTGGACCTGAAGCCATTGAATCTGAGCTTTTTATAGCATTACATTAAACAAGAGCTTTCAGAAATGTACTCCATGTTTACATCAGCTGTCTCACAGATATACACACAACAAATACTTCAAATAAAGCACTGATCGCCTCTTAATAAACTGAATTTATATCTGTAAAAACAATGAGTTAAATGATTTCTGCTGAGCAACAGCAACAACAAAAAAAACCCCACACAAACCGAACACAACACAGCACACAGATAAAGAGAACAGAGATAACAGAACAGCATCTAAACACAGATATTAGAATTTAATAAATGAAAATAAACAAGAAATAACCGAATGATTTTACATCAGATGTGACGTCACAGCAGAAATACACAAAACAACTCTTTTGTGTGCTTTTGTTTGTTTATATTTTCTAATAAATAAACATTCAGAGAATGACACGTTTAATAAAATGCTCTGAGGAATGAGACTATTCTTTGATATTCTTCACTAACACTATTTATTATAATAACTGAGGCAAGACTGCTATAGACATCACACAGCATCACATACAGTACAATACAATAAAATAAAGCAGAAAAATAAAATCATCTGCCTTCAAACATCACCACCTACACAAACTCATAGATGTTTGAATTACTGTGACAATCATTCATTATCATCGTGATCTCTATCTTGTTATTGTGCTGATAGACAAAGAAAATAATAGGCGACAACTAAAACCACCAACGACCACACAAAATCAACAACAACCACACAAACATTTCTTTTATTAACATTTGGATTTAATTAGTTACTCTAAGAATAATAATTACACAATAAATGCGAAATGAATAAATGAATAATGATGAATTATTATTAATGATGAATTATGTAGGCTAATTCAGGTTTGATGATGAAACACAATTAAAGATTATTGTGAGAGTTTAACCTCAGTCACAATAGATACAGAAATAAGCATCCGGATTATTTAACAACAATATAATAATAATAAGTCTATAGAAACACAGAGCGCATCTGTCCTCAGATCTGTCATTCATCTAAATGTATTGATATTTTATCAATTTATCAAAACTCGTATAAGAAATTCAAAACTTTATAAAAGCCTCACGTCAGATCAATGTTTTCAAGTCTAAAACAGTTTATATTATAAATCATGTAAATCACGCACCTGTACCGATGAGTCTGTAAAACTGCAGAATGTCAATCAAACTGTCATCAGATCTCCTCCTCACATACATCACTGAACATCATCATCATCATCTTCATCTTCTGTGTTTCTTTAGTGATGTGCTGCTGCATCTGTGTGGACAGACTGACTCGCAGCTCGCGGCAGGAGTCGTTGTACGTGACGTCACCAGGCGCCTTATCCCCGATAAACGTGTGAACGCGTGCGCGCGCGCTCTGTCTGGTCGCGACGCTCATAAGAGATGATTGATGATGAATATCTGAGCGCCGTGATTAATGACAGAAAACACAGCAGTTAAGCAATAAACAACCGAGAGTGAAGTAGATCAATGTTAAAACTCTAAAGAAAAGCTTCTTTTAAGAATCTTTTGACTGAAAGCTTCACTGAAGAACCAAAAATGGTTCTTTTGTGGCATCACTTCGAAGACAAACACCTTCAGACAAACACAGACAAAATAGATAAAAACAAACCATTCTTCAAATATTTCACTGAAACACATGAATGTTGTTGAACTCACAACGATAGATGCAACCCAATATCACGCAAATACGTGACTATTTCACGTATTGACCAACGTGAAAATGTCACGTTTTGCCGGGTTTGAACGTGAGCATGTCACGTTTTCTGTTTGTGTCACTTTCTAGATGACAGGTTAAAGCAGGGGTTAAAGACATCAGTGTGTGCGCGTGGTGCGTCCTCATGGTGACTGCAGTCTCCTCAGTTGTCATAGTGACAGGTCGGAAGTAATAATTTTAACATTTAACATTTAAACATAAATACAGCAATGTTGATTATCTATGTAAATATATTCTAAATATGGACACCTAAAATCAATATTAATACTCCATTTATTATATTTATAGATGGTTTCAGCAGTAACAACATAAATAAACAGCTTTAGTGGAACAAACGTAACTTCCTGTAAACTTCCACAAAGATTCAATAATATCACAGTCTTTTTAGAGTAGTTTATTTCTGATAACAAGCAAAATAAATAACAAGTAGATTACTTTAGTTCAAATCATAGCTAAAGCATAAAAAAAATAACACTGAGCTAACATTACTGTGTAAAATATAATCTATACAATGCTAAGTGTTAACTACAGATGGGCTGCCAAACCTCACTTCACATAGTGTGATCCATTTTCGCCGTTTCCCCTCGACTTTACAAAACCCAAACATTTAGGTGCACGAGCGCAAGGCGTGTGGGCCAACTCTGCTTCACCTCTGTAACCGTCCCGGCTTTGCTGCTTTCCGCACATCTCTTATTGATAAAGAATGAAACACTCAACAACATACAGCATAGCTGCTGCAACAACACACATGCGTCCGATGAAACCATCTATAGGCCTAATATGCATATAAATATAACATCTACTTCTCAGATCAATTGAACATTTTAACAAATAGAAGTGTAAAGCAAATCACACAGATCTCTGTTACAGTCTTTGATCTTTATGCTTGAATGGAAGTTGGTGGCATATTTATTCTGTATGTTCTATCGAGGCTTAAAATCCATCACTGATGAAGAGCACAATATAAATCTGACTGCTCATTGGACACTGGATTAATATCAGTGTTATTCATACAGTGTTATAGATGTTTAGCTCATCTTTCTTTATATAACACTGAGATCTCAGATGGGTTTGGCTTAGGACCAATTAACTGATAATTAAACGGATGTGCTGGGTATGATTGCGTTATCTACATACTGCAGCTTTAAATATTATTGGTCACTGTTGGCCAGTGGTTGTTAACCCAATATATCCCACACAGAATATAACTTCATGTGAAGGGAAATCAATACATCTATACTGTAGTTGTCATCATCATGTGTGTTACAATCTAACTGAATCACAGACCAATACTTGAGATCAGATGAATAGAAGTTTCAGTTTCGTCTTTAGGAGCTTTATGTGTTAATATAAAGAGATCATAATGTCAGACTGCATGATGGAACAAGAGACTTAAATATAGGACTGAATTTTCATCAGAGAATAATTCTGGTTAATTGTTGCTTTTGTGTCTCATAATTACAGAAAGGCTTTGTGTCGGTCTGACATCAGTGAGGTGCATGATGGGAATGTTGTGATACCTGCTGGAATTCAGAACACATTTACATCAGCTGTCATACATTTAATACAGAAATCATATCTAAAATATGAATGTTTAATGTAGATTTTTCAGTGTTTTCTTTATTCATGTAAAGCTGCTTTAAATATGGTTTGAATTGTATTTGAAATGTTACGTTTATTGTGATGAGGTGAAAAGGTATTTTCATCCTGATATTGTAATCGTTCAGCTGGAGGAGTAAACTGACTCGTGTTGATCTGCAGCTACTGTTAAACAGCGATTATTTACTGAATACTCTTTCTCATAACAAACTATAAAATAAAGGTCATTTATCAGCCCGTCACAGTACCGAATACATCTGCTTATATGGAGGAGAAATTCATTCAAACAAACTTTGAAATGGCAGACTGCACATTGACTGACATTTTAGAGTTTATTCAGTCCTGTGTTATCAAATGCATCTGTAGTGGAAAGAGATTCAGTAATCCATTAATCATTAATCATGTCATTATGTGGAATGTCCAAACATAACAAAACATTATTTTCTAAAATTAATTCCTGGCCTTGTGTTCACAGCACATCACACTACAGTATATATATATATATACTACTGTACAGCTTCTTAAACCTCAGTCTTTCTGTAAAGATAATAATCTTAATATTGCTCATTTAGAAATAAAAACTAACAGTTATGTGAAATGTTTCTATTCAAGAGCCTTTTGTGAGATGTGTCAATCAAACGTATCCAGATAAATCAGATGTAATGAGTTTAGAGATGTTATCTCATGTGATGAGCATCAGTAATATACTGAGAGCACACACATCAGCTCTTGTGGCATGATTTACATTTCTATATGCCTTTTGTTGTCATAAAGTATTGTATTTTTGCACTATAGGGATGTTTTAAACAAAAGTAAACATGCATGAGAAATGAACCATTGGCCAACATATCCAAAACAAATATTACAATGCGCTATTATAATCTCAAATAAAGTCATATGTCCCTTCTCATTTTAACAATCCATGACTTCTGAGGTTCTTTGTCCGGTGGAAATTTGTACATTGAGTCATTTTCTGTGTTTTGAAGACTGAATGAGCAGCATCCTGATATAAAACACTAAGCGCACGCTGTTGAGATCAACATGGTGGCAGACTGAATAAGGCGAAACCAACTTCTGTATTTGAATGAAGTCATGTTGACGATTATTGTGGAGCAGCACTGCATTTCATAGTTTACCTGTAAGAATATATGATATATTTCTTGATTTATAATGAATATAATGACACTCGCTCGTGCAGTGCACCGCTTCTATTGTTTCTGTCGTTTCACTCGACCTTATTCAGACTCATCAAGAGTTGAGTTTAATCTGCTGAAGCTCAAGAGGACTGAACAACAGTGAGAAAACAGCCAAATATGGACAAAAGGATTTATTTTGTCATGTGCTGAGACTGTGCTAATATTAAAGTCTCTGTGACTTGTGTTATGGTTCACAGCCAAACTGAAATCTGTTGATTACATAGAAATGTCTTCAGATGTTCATGTGTGTAGGATGGGAAAGTATTTTACATCAACTCTTTTTTCAAGCACATTTTTACTGTATTTATCAATTAGATTTTTGAGATGAATGTTGTTGAAGAAATATATCATTAACATTTACTTTCTAAACACACGCTGCTGTGCATACTCTGTGTGACAACTTGCCCCGTCTCCTGTAGGCTATTTCCCATGCAGCTCATGTCAGAAATAAAGATCCCTAGCTGTCACTGCGGGAACTCTTTTAAGAAGTAAACCTTAAGAGTTGAGTCATTATTAGTACCTCAGAGGGACATATTGATACCAAATGTGCATATCTGTATACCTAAATGGTACGCATTAAGACCTTTTTTAAAGGGTACTGCTTCAGTGACGGTTCGGAAAAAATTTCTGACAGTGTATGAATGACAGCTGATCTTTATGTGTCCGGAAAGAGGAACAAAACAAGGTGCATTTGAGATTCATGAGAATTTACTGGACTATTCAAAAAACACACAATGATCCTCTTTAGATGTTAAGTGTGTGGTTTAAAAACATGCATTCAGAGAGAAGACGCTCTTTAGATCTCACAGGATCAATCATTTAGACATTAAACAAAATAGATTTTTCTGAAATATGTGACATTATAAATATAGAAGTGTGCTGGAGTTAAACTTCAGGAGTATGAAGAGCTGTCAGCAGGGTCATGATAAGAGATGATGATCTATCAGCACAAAGATGAACATCATACACACGCGTGTTCTATAAAACTGTAAATGATTTTCACATGAACATTAAATCAGAAGAGATGAGCTCTGTCAGTCATCACACACTTATTGACACTATACAGTCACAATAATCTGATTAAGTTCTTCAAACACTTTGAATACTGAAGACGTTTAACTCAGGAACACATAAAGACTCTCTGATATCAGCAAAAGATTATTTATTACTGCACTTAATAAATAACATTTAAATATTAACAAATTTCTATAAAATCTGTGCAGTATTTACTCTACTGTGTGGGTGTGTGTGTGTTTGTGTGTGTGTGTGTGTGTGTGTGTGTGTGTGTGTGTGTGTGTGTGTGTGCATGCACAGTAACCATGTTTTTTTAACTGTGGTTCATTTTCATAAGGGTGTGTGTGCATCTATTTTGTACAGTCTATGTTGTGTATGTGTGTGCGAGTGTGTGTCCTTGAGGAACAGGTCAGAGATCAGTGATGCTGTGTCAGTAATTAAAGAACCTGTCACTCTCTCTCTCTCTTACTGTCTCACACTACAGATGAAGTGAAAGAAGAGTCAGCGGGTCAGAGATTTTTCTGTCAGACAGACATCAGTGCTGTGTGTCCTTCAATCTAAAAAGAAATGGTGCTAAACGGCACTAAAAGTGGTTCAGTGGCTGGTAATCATAGGGGAAGCACTTTAAGTGTTAGTCTCTATAGCACATATAGATTATGGAGTGGTGTTATAAGTGATGTTATAGTATGACTAGTATCACCCATGATTACAAGACAGTGAACCACTTCTTTATTGTGTTCAGTAGATCTCAACAGTCTGATGTTCATCTCTTTCTGTCTCATTGTGTGTCCATGATAATATCAGAAACGAATCTATACAAAACTCTAATAATGATGTGAAAAACATTTCTACTAAATCATCTAAAGCTTTAAAGGTGCCAAAGAATTCATGTTAATAATCTGTTAAATTGTTCTCTGATATCTACACAGAAGATTTGTGACTTTATTAAATGATCCAGGGTCAGTTTTTCATGTCCATTTATAACCCTAGGATTGGTCTTTATAATGAAATGGTCTATTATTATCTTATTTGAAAGGGTCATGAATAATAATGTTGAGCTCTGCTCTAATTGGCTGTTTCTCCTTCAGTAGCTCTGTGTGTATGTAAACAGATCTTATGTTTGAGTCTGTATCAAATTATGAGGAATAATTAATTGTTTGGAGATTGTTAATGGATGTTTCTGAGTGCTAAGTTTGTTTTTTTCAGTATGAACCTGCAAAACATAACTGTAACTATAACTTGGAAATCACATATGAATGAAAACTATCAAGATCAATTGCGGTATTAAACGGAGTAAAGCAGGTTTTGGATCTTAAATCACTCCACATGTTGTTCTGTTCACTAGTTTTACCATATACTAATTACTGTGCTGAGATTTGGGGTCACAATTATAAAAAGTTCACTACATTCAATAGTTGTTCTTCAAAAAAGAGCCAATAAGAATTATTCACAAAGCTGGGTATAGGGATCATACTCATTCATTATAATAGATAATAGATATTGTGAAGTATCAAACAGCCCAATTAATGTTTAAAGCTAAAAATAATCTATTGCAGAGAAATATTCAAATATTATTCAGGGCAAGAGAGGGAGATTATAATTTAAAGGGGACACATCATTTAAAAATTAACAGAATTTGGACAATGAGGAAATTTTTTGTATCTCAAGCTCTGGAGTAAGGATATGAAACAGTCTCAACGAGGAACTAAAACATAAATCAGTTTAAATTCATGTATAAAGATATGGTCTTAATTCGAGAGAAATACACTGTAAAAAAAATTCTGTAATTATGCAGCTGGTTGACAGTAACTTACTGTAGAACTGAAAATGTTTCATGTTCATTTAACTTTGAACAAACTGTTGCCAGTAAATAACATAAATGTAAAATCTACAGTAAGTAATAACCAGCAATACTGTAATTTCTACAGAAATGTGTTGCAGTGTAGGGATGTAGAGAGGGGTGAATAATCAACTAGAAGTTTTGGGGCTAATAATTGTCTTTAGTTTTATTGTGTTATAATTATCACTTCATTAATTCTATTATTTATTTGTTTATTTTTTCTTTCTTTTTATTGTTTTCTTAAGTTGCAGAAATGTATAAATGAATAATTTAATCTTTTATAGGACATTTTTCTTCCTTGTTTACATAATTGATGTACTTTTTTATTGTTTTGAGGTATAACTAAGTAAGATGTATGAATATCTGGTGTGTGGGTCGATTATTGTAAGCTCTGACTTGTGGATAAAGGGTTAGATTAAATACGTTTTTTTCCTCCTTCTCACCTCTTTTTGTATAAGGACATTGACTACAGTTATGTAAAAAAAATACTTTGGGGGTAATTATTGTTACTTCTTCTTATTTTACGTTTTGTGTGATTTGTATACTTGATTTCATTTTCTTGTTTAATGTTCTTTTTTTGCATACATTTGAAATAAACTCTATTCTAATTCAACTCTACTTAACATCAATAGTAGAACTTCAGCCTAAACATAATATATCATTAACTAGCATTATGGTGCATACTCAGCAGTCACAACTTTGTTATTATCATTGTAACATCATTGTAATTAATTTAATGTTTGGGGTGTACATCTGGACTGTAACATCACAGTTGGTGATATGTTGAGATTGGTCTGTTTCCAGTACTCTTTTGCGTGCATGAGGTTTAAGGAGGAAACAATCATGTTACATTATATGGCACTTTTAAGACCAGATGAGATCAGTTTAAAAATCAGAATTTAATGTTTCTCAGATAATCAAAGTGGTTTGAGAGCTTGTGAAGATGAACAATAGTGAAGGAGAAAAATGAATGAACATCACAGTTGAACGCATGTTGATTTAATCAATTATCCCAGCAAGACATTTCTCTCGAAACTCTCAGCGTTCACCTGACTGCCACTGAATTATCATAAAAAAACTAAACTTTACTGTAATGCTTTCAGGTCTATAACACTTGTGATCACTTGCCTCAATTTCACATGAGATCACATCTAAATATCATGTGGATGTGAGTTATATTACTTACTTTTACATAAGGTTAATAACATTAAATTGGCCTCTAAGCTCAAAACACACATAGATTTACACGGAGTGCAACAAGAGGTGATTGTATTGTTCCATTGAGGAAGAGTGCATTTGGCCAAACAGCCTTTTCAGTTAGGGCAGCTCGTGAATGGAATCTCATTCCAATACACATTAGGAATTTTAAAACTTACGCTTCTTTTAAATTTCACTTAAAGAAATGGCTAATAGATAATCAAGACTGTCAGCACTACACATAGACACCACATCTTTCCCGTCCTGTCAGTTTGCTTGAGCCACTTGTGTTATCGTCACTCATGTGTAAAGTGCTGAGTCAAAATTTTTATATTGACTTTATATTTGTTTTTATTTTTTTTGTATACTTGTACTTATATTTTGCCTTTTTATTGTATTAAAATTGTATGGTCATAATATTTTTATCTTTTTAGGTGGGACATCATGCGATCTGTCCAGGGACAACAGATGTAAAATAGCCTTTTGGCTAATTCTGGCACATTGTACATTACTTAAATGTATTATTGATGTGCATTGTCCCTGTTAAATAAACCTGAAATGAAATGAAATGAAATGCTCTGAAAAGCTCATGACTGCAAACAAGCAGGTTTAGTTTTAGATTAAATAGTGATGTTTGAAAAATGAATGTCATTTACTGAATGTTTCTTCTGATAAAGCAACAACATTGAGCATGTTAAATATATGAAAGTCATTGAACACATGATACAGACAATGATACAGTTTATACTTCAGCAGATGTCTCTCTCTCTCTCTCTCTCTCTTTACACTTACAGTAGTTCAAATAAAGCAAACGCCTCTTAAGGATCAAATATAAATCTTCTTTCTTATGCCGGTCTCATTATTTGGGGGTAAAAGGTTTTTGAAGGAACGTAAGAGAAAGAGATCTCTATAATGAAAGTGGTTTCTCTGTGGACTGAAGTCGGTTGTCTGTTGTTTTTATATTGGAGTGAAACTATATGTTAATGAAAGCAATATTTCAGCTCAGTGTGTTTGTACAGAAATCACCTGCACAACATCTGTTAACAAAACTACACATGAGAGAGAGAAAATCAGTACAGGAGAAAATGACTTTTTACTATTTAAATCATCTCTCTTTCATTTTCACCCATATACCTGAAAGAAAATGCTATCAGATGAAATTACATTGACACTAAATGAAGAACAGTTTCATATGAATGTGTTTCACCTCAGAGAATATCAGCTGTACCATATCAAATATATGGGAACATGTTTGTTGGTGGTAAAATTGCAACACTATAAGAAATGTTTCATAAGTGTACAGTTTGATATTTTGATCAGGATCACACATACTGTAAAGTGAGATGTTGATATTTGAGGAGCTCGGATGTAAAAGTCTCTAAACGGCACATCCACAAAAATGAGATAATGATGTAACCGAACGCTCTCAATGTGTATTACATGTTCATCAAATACTTTTAGCCTACTTAAAATCTGATTAACCCAGATCTCAGGTCATTCAAAGCTACAGCTTTGTTTGCAGAATCTATAATAAATGCTCATTTATAAGAAAAGTGTCAGACACACTTAGAGGAGTTTGCATCTGAGCTCTTCAGTCCCATCATCATCATCATCATCATCATCATCTTCCTTCAGTCTCATCAACACTTGCAGACATTAATGCTGCTGTAAAAAAATAATGGTGTGTTGATTGTTTTCAGTTCAATCTAGATTTGATGGCAGTAATATCTGTACTGAGAATTATTATTGTGACACTGGTGAGCAATTAGCAATTACTATAATAACTAATCAGAAACAAAAGAGAGAGACAGACAGACAGAGAGAGAGAAAGACAAATAGAGAGAGAGAGAGAGTAATATGTGTAATAGCAGAATTTGAGCATCACATTGACATTTACAGGACGGTGGTGAAGGTCAGAGAAAGACGTCAGTGTTACAGACTGTAAACTTCAGCACATCACTGCTCAAACCTAACACCTGCGGCATCTGCGGGCACCTAAGCGTTGTTGTAGAACTCGTGACGTTGCCTCTTGCTGCAAGCAGATCACTCCCGTCCCGTGTGTGTAAACGATGGCGGGATCGCGCGAATTAAGCAGCCAGTACAACAGCGCGATGGGCTTATGTCTCGCGGTGCACTGTCCGTGCAAAGATTAGGCTCATTTCATGTGATTAATGAGTGATGATGATTTTTGTTTGCGTGACAGAGAGAGCAGAGCCGCGCGCACATGCTTTCTGTCTCCCTGCTTTTATTACTCAAAACAAAACTGACTCGATGGCGAAAGGTTGAAAGGCATATCCACCGAGGAAATGTTTTTCGTGTTGTTACAGTTCAAGTCAATTCAATTTTATTTATATAGCGCTTTTCACAATTTGGTAATTGTATCAAAGCAGCTTTACATTAATAGATGCAGTGAAAAGCACAGAAAATCGACAGATAGCACAACATAATAAACGATAGCACAAGCAGCTAAATTTGCTGCGGCTATAAATCAACATTAAAGCGAATGTATTACTAATGTAACGTATAGAAGTTAAGCCCAAGACGGCTGCCTCCCCAGGTTGAAAAACCCCCTAGGAGAAAAAAACCCTGGATTTTTTAGCCGGGGAAGTAAAAAAAAGTCCTAGGAGGAAAAAACCCTAGGGATATATATATATATATATATATATATATATATATATATATATATACATTGAAACGGATATGGAGATTAAGCGGATATTAAGTGGGTTCTGCCGGTGGTCATTGGTCAGGCATCAGCTGGGCATCCCGTTGAAGAACAGCCAGTAGATCAGAGGTGTGCCGACTTTCACATTTACCGGAACTGGATCTGTTTGTCTCATTGTCCTTGGGATCGAGGACGAGACAGGGAGAGAGAAACAAAATCTTATTAGCGTAGGGGCCATTCACATGTAAAGCAAGTGTCACACAGTGATGTGGTTTAAGTCAGCTCGGTTCCGGACAGGCTAACTATTGCTGGTTAAGTGTATTACACATAGTTGATGATTTTAGAAAATTTGTGGGCCCAGGGTGAGTCTATGTATGGGGCCCCCCATATGATCTTTCAAACAGAAACTCGTTTGACTAACTAAGGCCAGAGGCCCCACAGTAACACTTTGTTTACAGTTTTGCGCTGCTCAGCCTGGATTAGAACACAGCGCTTCCGATTCGCGAACTGACTCTTTTGAATGGATTCATTTGAATGAACGGTTGAAACAACAGATCTGTCCCAAAACTAAACTCATAAGACGTCACTGTCAGCACAATCAGTCACTTATAGCGCCTCAGAAATGAGAATGTAAATGTGTTTAGAAAGATTTGCCCTGAATAACAGTCTCAACTGAAAAACATAGACATTTACTATGTTAACTTTGTGATGAATAAATAATTCATCAGGTCTACCAAATAAGGATTTTATGCTACAAAGCAATAAAAGCCATGGGAAAAAACTGATCAAAGATGATGACAGCAGAGTGTCAGGTAATATCTGTGTCTGATAAATGCATGCTGCAGAGGAGGTTGTAAAACTCTTCAGAAAGACCAGTCATCAGTTTTTTAAATACTTTGACTTAAAGGCAGGGTAGGCAGGAATTATCTAAAAAACTTTTTTACAAATTTGTTTAAACTGTCTTTATATACAAATACATGATTAAAATGTAAGTACTCTGAAAAAGAGAGTATAAAACTCAAGTGTCTGTAGACCTCTCACGACTGTTTTAAACACAGCTAATTTTTCCATTCGGGACGAAACAAATGATTAGCTTGCTCGAATATCACTCTCTCTCGCTACCATGGCACCACCCGTTGCTATGGGATCTGCCCAGACATGTGCACACCCGATTGATTTGAACGTGCACGAGGCACTCTAGGAAGAGCAAAAGTATGGCACAGAAAGTGCATTCACAGCTCACAGAAAGTGCATAGCCTATCCAGTCAGCGAAGGCAAACAAGGCAAATAAGGTTGTGTTATGTTTGTTTCATGGTTGGTTATTGTGTTGTTTCCTTTTTATAAATTGTATGTTTGTGAGGTCTGTTGCTGCATAAATTTCCCTGTAAAGGGACAAATAAATATTTTACTAGTAAATACAGGAATAAACGAAGAAATCAAACGAGAGTAAATATCACGTGGCTTTTCCTCGAGTCAGGCTTGTGCAGAATTCAGAATTGAATTGAGAATGACTCCTAAATTCCAATTCAATTCTTGAATTAGAATTGAATTTGAATTTATGTCAAAAGCAGGATGTGGAATAACAATTCTAGTTTGAATTAAAGGAAGCAGAATTGCAATTCAATAGAAATTCAAAGAAATTCTTATACATATTATACAGTAAGTGAAGTGTTAAAAATGAAGCTTTCAGTATATGTCATATATGTTTGCCTTACATATTCTATAAATATATTCGTTTGTACAGATTATATTAACAGGAAATGTTAATATAAAAACTCTAGTCACATAACAAATAATTAAGTTTGATTTTTTTTGCAATTGTAATTTTATGGAACACGATGTAACATGACTTCATTTCTCAGAATGCTTTAATTTTACCAAGTATTTAAAATGGTTGCCAAACAATTTTCCAAAGTAACTTTCCTAACACTGAATGGGAGATTCTTTCTGTTGTGTCACTGTGGAATTTCTTTGAATTGCCATGAATTTAATTCCACTTCCTGTCATTCCAATTCCAATTCGAATTCAACTTCCTGTAGGGCGGAGTCAATTCAATTCAAATTCCAATTCATGAATTGAATGGAGGCCAATTCTGAAATTCTGAATTGTGCACAAGCCTGCCTCCAGTCGATGATGCGGTAGAGGTATTGTCTCCGGAGTGTAGTCCTCATCAGAGTCCACAATGCTTTCATCACGGAAACTCTTCCATGCAAAACACTGGCTTAATAGTGAGTACTAGAAGGCATCCTATCTGTTTATATTCCTACTGATAAAGTTAGGTGTATTATTACATGTGATTGTGACATGATGTTATTACATGCACCGCGCTCCTTCCTCTCCGCTTGTCTGAGGTAAATCCTTCTCCCAGCAAAGCTGTTGCGCGTTCATGTGTTTTGGGGGCGTGGCTTTAGAAGAAACCCAGAAGAAAGGGGTGGAGTGAATGGAAAAAATGAGCTATGTTTAAAACAGTGGTGAGAGGTCTACAGACACTCGATTTTTATACTCTCTTTTTCAGAGTACTTACATTTTACTTATGTATTTATATATAAAGACATTTTAAACATATTTGTAAAAAAGTTTTTTTAGATAATTTGATTATTAGGTACATATAGAAAATCAGCCAAACATTTCGGCCATCGGCTGCCCTGATTTCTAAATATCGGCATCGGCCAGAGAAAAAGCCATATCGGTCGACCTCTAGTTAAGCAACCAGCTGATCGTAACCGATTAACTTCCATATACAATGAAATTCAATGGGTATCATCAACTGTGTGGTTACCATCATTTATCACAATATCTTCTTTTGTGTTTATCAGAAAATAGAAACTCATACAGGTTTACAATAATATTAGAATGAGCAAACGATGACAGAATTTTCATTTTTTGGTGAACTATCCCTCGAATGAAGAATAAAAGCTGCCGATGACAGCAGAAACCAGCTCACATTCAATGATTTCGGTTTTTTGTGAGGTTTCTCATGGACTGAGTTTTTTTAGACGGCGAGAGAAACATTTGTGCTTTGTGACAGAAAAAGATGAACACAGACCACAGGAGGAAAGATGAACGTGATGAGTCTCATTATTAAAAACAATACAGACACAGTCGAATCCCAACGTGCTTGACAGATCATATTAACCTGATATTAAATATCATCTATAGACACACTGTTGCAGTTTATTTTACTGATGGAAATGATTCTCCGCTTCTGTTTAATATTTCCACATCTTAACTTTTAAATGGGTTTCATTATCTGAAGTTTTTCGTTAGACCTTTCAGTTCAGATAAAGCCTACAAATCTCTTCACTTTTTACAACACTTCACAGTACAGGTATGAATATTCAGCAGCCTTTTTCCTGAACATGAAACGATGATGTTGTGGTGATGATTAAGATCTTTCATTAATAATAAACAGAAGATATGAATACTGATGAATCTGAGATCTTTACTCCCTCATACTGACAATGTTTAAACATTTGAGCAGATCAACAAGTTTCTGTTGACATTAAAACATCCCCATCTACAAGCATGAATAAATAATCCTTTTATTTGTCAAAATCATGCATGTCTTTGAGTTCCCTTTATAGATGACACACAGTTATATGCTCACAACTTTACACAGTACACTACAGTCTGACAGATTATTTTCCTATGAGGTTTTTTGTTATCAAAATTCTTTACATGAGTAAAATTTCTCTCACATATTTGCGGCTGGTTTTTTTAGCCCATTTGTTGTTATTGCAATGACTTCACATTGTTTGTATAAGAAAGAAGAAAAGCATCTTGTCTTTGTCATGGCTATGAAAGAAAGTGCAGTGATTTTCTGAAGGATGGAGATGCTCGAGTCCTTTAGTATTTCATGTGCTCTCATGTTGAAGTTTTGCAGTTGTAAAGCCTTGTAAACTGTGTGAATGTCTCTCTCTCTCTCTCTCTATGATGAAGGCTGGACTTTCTGAGATACTGATATTGCTTCTGCATTTAACTAATACTACGATGAAGAGGTTTGTCTCCGATTGCTGCGTCTCCGTCTGGTTTTTGGCGTATGACAGAGGAAAAGCCCACAATATACTTCAACAGTACAATGTTATCTTAAATGTTCTTTAACCTATAAAATTGCAGGTGTGATATAGATCAGCTTGCGTACGTTTTCAAATGTTTTCCTTAAACTTGCATAATAAACATGCAATGAAACGTTTTTAGAGAATATTTTTCTACAGCTTGAATATAAAGAGTAACTCGACCGTCACTCGGGTGCATTACCAAAATAAACCAAAACAAATAAAGAGAATAGCAGAGGAGAATATGTAGCCAACATTAGTCCTGAGGGGTACAAGCTCGCTCTCTCTCTCTCTCTCTCGCTCGTCCAGGGTGTCTTTATCGTCTTGCATAGCTCCTCTTTCTCATGGTAAGGCACTGTATCCCCATCACAAGAAACTTTCAGTATTTGGCCCTAACACAGGTCATCATCATCATCATCATCATCATGTGTGTCCTTCATCAGTTCCCCTCCTCTTCATATAGTCTTTGTTAATTAAATAAATGAAATGAAGAAGCGTTGGATAGTCCTGCCCACCTTCACTGTGACTCAAAACACAGCCGTACAGGACAGTGTGTGTGTGTTTGTGTGTGTGCGTCTGTGTGCGTTTTAATTCAGCTGGTCCTCGTATTGTTTCCGAAAACAGTCGCCAGCAGGAAAGAATTCCCAGCAGCGTTCCTGGTACATTTTCCAAACGTATGACTCCTGAAAGAACAGCCAGAACTGAATATTACAAAACACATCTTTGTGCTTCGGTAATGCTTATGTACAGTTTTTGTCATGAGTGATTATTACCTGGCCTGTGTGCTCTGTTTCATCTTTGTTAATAAGATACATAAAGAAAAATCTGGAAACAGACACAAAGCCACAACACACATCTGTTAGCTGCTCATATACGGGTTCTGACATCATCTTACATTTGGTCTTTTTTCAGTTGCTTCAAAACATAATAAATGGCAAAAGTCTCATAACACTGTGTTCACCACAAACTGGGCAAAAATATTATATGAGCTACATTTTTGAGAAAAAAATGTTTATGCATGTTTTTTTGAAGGTCACTAATATAAGTCCACAAAACCCATACTAACATACTACATGTTTAACAAGACTTTTCTAAACGGAATCTAGTAGCCTAGTAGTCATCCACATAAAGCAATATGTTGATTTAGAAATTGTAAGACACTTTTTGTTTAGAGGGGCCATATGCGAGAAGGAATGATTGACAGCTGAGGAAACAAAAGACTTGCATAATGAGCCTTTAGGCAGGACTTTTATCACTGCAACACTGATGTGAGTGAAATGAGAAAATGTACACATCATCATCATCATCATCATTAATATCAGTCAAACCTTTATTCTTTATGATTTACTATTGTCTACATTATTAAAATAATAATACATTTAAATAACAAAAAGTAACACAATTAATGACATGACTAAACAAATCAAAACGCTGTAATATTTGTCTGTAGATCTCTGTTCACTTTCTCAAACTTTATGGTGTGAAATGATTTAAAACTCTACTGAAAGAAATCAAGATGCTTTTCTTTCTTGATTTAGTCCTTTTTTAAAGAAATTCATACATTTGTCTTTTTTAAGTCATTGAAGAATTAAACTTACATTTTTTTAAGATTGAGAGAAATAAAAATATAGTTTATTTTTGTTTTGGAGGATTACATCTATATAGATACTCAATAGATTTGATCTTTTATATAATTCACATCATCGTTGAGGGTCACATGACTCTGATCTTATATTGACATGTAACTGATGTGTTGGTGCACTTCTTCAGAAAAATCACCAAATATTTGTCAATTTCACTTGCATTAATATGAATATTCATATTGAATCCTGTTAACATAGAGATGTGTTTGCTGTACTTTGTGTGTTTTTTCTTGATCTAATGCTTTAGGAAAGAATAATGAAGTCTTGAATGAAATGAAAACAGGACTTACAGGTAGTTGGCCAGGTTGTGTTCTTGTAATGTGTGCGTTTCAAAGCCGTGTGGAACCGTGTCAAAATAATCATTTCCAATTCCACAGATGAAACATTTCGTCTGCGAGGAGAGAGACAGATTTCATTAAACACTGATATTTATCTCAATAAAAAGTCATGCTTATATTTTACTTTAAAATCTCATTCAAAGTAAAAGAAATCATGTCATCATATATAAAATCAAGCCATGTTTTAGAAACTACTGAGTTTATTTTCAATTTCATTACAGTGATTAGCATCAGTGAAATATAATATTATAAAAATACAATAATGCCACAACTGAATGTGCACTTCTGACAGATAAAACATTTCAGCTCATACTCGACTGTAGAAGAGAAAACGACGAGAGAAGATCTAAATAGATATAACAATCACAATCAGAGTATTATAAAATAAATCACTAATAATTCAGCTCAAGTCCCTGAGATCACATTACTCTTAATGCTCTCATATAACACCTCAATGGCTTTAAATCTCACAAGTCCAAAATAATTCAGTCTCACATTTCTGCTCATTTATTGATTAAACCAAACAGGATTAACACACACACACACACACACACGCACACATCCCTCAAGTCAAATACACAAAACTCTCCTCAGATTCATTATGTACAGTAACAATCACATCAAGCGTCTTCTTTTTGTCTTCAATCATCTCCATGAATCATCTTTATATTATCAGCACAGCAGATCGCTGATGTCATACATGTGTACTGATACACGTATGCTCAATATCAACACATCTGCTGTTCTCAGTTCACCAGACAGGTCTGATCAAAGCTCATACAGATTATACACTGAAACATTGCCTTAAAAGTGAGTAACTTGTGGATCATGGCTGTCTCAAGTCACACATTGTTTAAAACAAACATTTGGTGTACTGGTACAACCTGTTGACTAAAATAATCAGGTCAAATAAATGATGAATTCATAAACATCACTGGACATCACTAGTAGAGTCTCACCTCCATGTCTTCTTTCACCTGCTCCTGTTGGTCTCTCAACTCACCAAATGCATCAATAATTAGACCTGATAAACACACACACACACACACATCAAACACAAGATACTTCAGAAAACTACAAACAAAACATCACACAAATACGCACACACATGCATACACATACCTTGAATGATGGCCAGGAGGATGACTATGACGAAGAAAAAGAAGGTGATGTCAAAGATGATCCGATAGATCTCATACTCATCACCTGCCGGATCCTCGATCTGATCACCGATCCCACCGCCAGCCCGAACTCCAACGTACATGTGGAACATATAGCACTACACAAACACACAACACGAGGGTTTCTTTTTTGTGTACCTGTTTTTAATTTAACACAAGCAAAATGTTCATTATAAAACGGATGAAACTATAATATCTGATTGTAGAAGCTGTTGGACAAGTATCGACACACATCTGATTTTATCAACAAAACTTTCATTCTGAAGAGAGATAAACTAAATAATGTGACTGTTTAGTAAACTTTATTAGAAACAACTCAAATAAAATGTCTCATTTGAAGAGCACAAAAAATGTTTGGAATTCAGCTGTAAACTGTAATAATAAACACGAATGAGCCGTGCATTACAGTGAGTTTACTACAGTAAGGGAGGTTTATGATACACTGCTTTGTGTAAGACAAGAATGTAGTTGTAAACTTTGGACTGTACATAATCTTTGTCTTGGCAGTGTAGATCTGCTGCTGGCATGAGTGAAGTCTTTAAGGGTGAATCATTAGAGAGGATACTGTATGAACACATACTGCTGCTGTAGCAGATCTACTGTAGACAGGTGGTGCTGGGGAGGAGCTGGGATAGGAAATATCACATGTAGAGATGAACCAGGACACAACAGAATAAAAATGGGTCATGTTGATATGAATGAAAGATGGATTGGCTGCGCTGCCAGCTTTATGAGAACCATAAACCATAACCAGCTGCGTGAAAGAGTTTCATGACTGAACTGGGCATTCATTCATGATAAAATCCATATAAAGCACGCTGTCTCGTGGATTACTTGAACCTGTTCATGTCTGCAAACACTCCTAACACCAACACAGAAAATAAATCCACTGGAGTTTTGTGGATTAAAGGCATCTGTCACTCACTCATGACAAAAGTTTCTCTGCACTCCAACTGTCTTCCCTTATTAGAAGAGGAGAATGAGAGAAAAGACAAAGAGAAAGAAAACAGCTAGAAATGGTTTTCTACGGATGACTGCTTCAGAGCGGATTAAAGCTCACACACACGCACACACACACACACACACACACACACACACACACACACACACACACACACACACACACACCCTCAGCACTAATGTGAAACACCTCACTGACCGACAAAAGAACAGAAGACAATCACTATAATTCTAAACCTAGCGAGCTACCTACATAGACAGCATCTTTAGGCAGCTTTAAGCATACAGTATGCTGCATTTTAAGAAAACTTATTATTTGGATCAAAGTCCAAGACTGCAAATAAATATCTTTTAAGAAGTATCAATCTATCAATATTTTGTATCATGTATTTATGCTCATTAATATCATTGGATTAACTTTCCCTTATGTGAATTATGTGATGTATGCAGTTATTACATATTCACCACCTGTAGCAACACCCCTATGTGTAACCACACCCACACAGGTGACCCCGCCCCTATCTCCACCTATGCTACCTGTGTGTGTCTGCTTTTAGGTAACTCATATCCCATCATTCTAATATACAGACAGAGTAAGAATAACCAACATTTCTAGAACTTTCTTTTATGAGCCTAAATAACATGATTTGATTGGACACTCAATGTTTAAAGAGGACATTTCACAAGACTTTTTAAGATGTCAAATAAATCTTTGGTGGCCCAGAATGTGTATGTGACGTTTTAGCTTAAAATACCCCGCAGATCATTTATTATAAGATGTTAAAATTGACACTTTGTAGATGTGAGCAGAAATTTGCCGTTTTTGGGTGTGTCCTTGATCACCATAATGGTGGTTTGTTGAAATTGAAACTCAATTGTGCTGTCAATTATTTTCTTTCTCTCTGCACTAAATGTTAGTGCTTTGGTTGGATAGTGCAGATTAAGGGGTGGTATTATTATAATAAGATCCCCTTCTGACATAACAAGGGGAGACAAATTTCAATAAGCTTTTTTTACATGTTTGCATTGAATGGTTTACTAAAACTAAGTTACTGGGTTGATCTTTTTCACATTGTCTAGGTTGGTAAAAGCACTGGGGACTCAATTATAGCACTTAAACATGGAAAAGTTCGATATGTCCAATATTTTATGAGATGTCCAATTTAACATCACCAACAGAAGATGAGAAGAGTGACAAAGTTGTTTATTTTATTGTGATTTCATGTTCACTTGCTCTTATCACTTAAAGTGAATCAATGCCCCCCTCTCTCTCTCTCTCTGTTGTGGAGTTAATGATTGTGTTATTCTAGTTGTTAATGCAGTCCTCATCTAATGATCGTCCGGTCATTTGTGCTTAGCAACAATAAATAAGGATCATGAGAGCAATGACGATCTCATCTCATCTCAACACATTAAATCTCATGGCACCAATTAAAAGTGAAACCCCACCATCGAGCGCTGCAGAAAATCACACGACTGACATTCACATTTCATATATCTGTGACATAAGATTTAATGAAGCCTTTGGTTTGTCCTATGTAAATGCTATGTCCATATCAAATTAAATGTCATTCATTCACGTTGTAGGTGTAAGCAAAAATGTGCTGTTTTTTGGTGTGTCCTTTAAAATGCAAATGAGCTGATGAAAGGAAATCACATGACTGACATTCACATTTAATATATCTGTGACATAAGATTTAATGAAGCCTGACTGGATGACTTTAAGGGTGTGTGAACCAATGATGTGTGAGTTCCTCAGGTGATCTACTGGCATCAATGTGTGTTAAAACATCTACATGAACTACAACATATAGTACTGTAGTATCTCCCAGAAAGACCTGTCAGATAGTATGATATTAACACTATTCATGCCTCATATACTGCAAATAATACCACAGAATTACCACAGTACTGTACTGTATATGTCCAAAACAACATAGTATTACCACGGTGCACAGTCACCTGTTAACTGTTATCTTACCGTCAGCATGTCGTCACACTTCATGTCTGGAGATTCTCCATCTTCACTCTTATTGTAGAACTTACGGAAGAAGTTGAAAGCCACCACAGTGTAGAGATAAACCACAACCGCCAGCAGACCTACAGTCAGGACCAACTACACACACGCACACACACGCGCACGCACGCACGCACACAGAGTTTGTGTGATTAAGAGTCAGTGCTCACAGTTTATTTCAAGATTGTGATTCTGAAATCTTTGTATGGCTAAACCTCAATACTGTAGGTGTCAAAACAAAGTTATAGTCTGTTATTAATGTGAAGAGTCTTTAATAAGATTTTATAATGATTTATGTAAATGAGATCAGTTTAATTCGTACCTGTTTGCCGTTGTGTGTTACAGATGACAGGATGGTCCTCAGGGTCTTAAAGCCCATGGCGATGTCCAACAGATGAGCAGCAAAGAAGAAATTATTGTAGTGTCCGAGTATAGACATGCTCATATACCAGGCCAGATACAAGAAAGACTGCAGCATACAAACATACAAACCAAATAAAAATCTGAAATCAGGCTCAAGTTGAAACATAAAGACAAATATAAGGAGGATTTATTTACGTTGTCTGTGAAGACGACACCTAATTTCCAAATCTGATACTTCACATCGATTGAGTTCAGACTGAAAAGAGAAAAATTCATCAGTGTTACAAAAAAAATTTCTGAGCTGAATCGCTGTAGTTGTCATGAAGGAAAGTGACAGACTCATTACTGCCCTCTGCAGGGATCTGAGAGATGAAATACACAAACACACAAAGTACACAAACACACACTCACACTGCTGCTAGTGAACCGTCTCTCTTTGGTTTCCTCTTCTCGTGAGCGTCACTGAAATCCAGAGCAGCTTTATCCATCCCGAGCAGTTCACTGATCCGATCATTTCCATAAAACTCTCCGTATTTATCCATCACCTACAACACACAGTCATCATTCACGTATTCAACATTATCAAAATATTTCATCACTTCATTATTCAGTGTATGCGTGTAAGATTTCATTTACCTTCCTCTTCACAAATTTATCCCAGTAATTGTTTGGGAATGACCTGTAAGATAAAATCATCTTTACTACAGTAACAGATTTAAATATGAAATGAGAATTATTATAATATATACATTTAAAAGACATATTATTACTGCAATCTGTCTTACTTCAAAACAAAGACCTTTTATCATAATATAAACCATCTTTAATTCATTCTGCTTGAAATAAATGTATTTTATATTGTGTGCATTTCTAACTACTACAAATGTGTTTCTGCCCTCAAAGATTTATTTTTCTGTTTTTCATTCATCTGTACTTTCTTGTTCTAATTTAGAATAATGTAATAAAACACCAGTATTTTTACACATAGGGTTAAAAACAAACCGGTGTAGACGGTGGTGTTGTTGAGGGTGTAAATTGATGGCCAATATTATTCTCATCCTTCATTAGTTCACCTGATTGGCATCATGTTTTCATTAACATCAAGTCATGGGGTCACTCACTGTGTGTTTATGACCAATCTGTCCCATTGGCCTTTAATATCATCTTCTGATGGCTGTTCGGTGATATACAGACCATCAAACTCCAGCTTTCTGGCCACCTCCTTCTCACGCTTAAATATCACCAGAGGAACCTGCGGGGGGAATAAAAACACATCACTTCATGTGAAGACTAATACATCTGCTAAACCACAGCCGCATTGACCATTAAATATAAATGTAGCGTTTATTAAAACCTCTTTAGACCGATACTGCAAGGCATGTTATATTTGACAGGTTTATTGTTTCTGTATTATATCACCATTTCATTATTATGAAGTCAGAACCAGGTCACATAATAATATTGTGAAGAACATAAACAAGTTGTGACATTTTAGGATAACATACACATGCTCAGTTTCTGGTAGAAAAACACAATGCTAACTAAATAGTTTATTTAGAGATGATGTCATACCTTTAAGCAGTAGTAGCCAATGATACAGAAGAAGGAGATGACCGTGTGCAGAATGGCCAGAATCCGTAGCGTGGGCTCCATGTAACCGCTGCTCTCCTCCAGTACAAAGTGTACGGTGACCGGTCGATTACTGGATCTGCTCAGAGGATCCCACTGCACGCTGGTGTCTGATGATCCACTGAACAACACATCCTTCCCTTCAGTGACCGCTGAAGACGTGGACACCTTCACAGAACAATAAACAAACAAAAGAATCTGTACACATCTCATGAGGAAAAAACTCAAACTCGACTCAAGCATCGCCTTATGATCATAACAGCTCAACGTGTGACAGCTTAAATCATCACTGATTGAAAAAACTACAAGAGACTAATTGACTTATAAAGACCTACAGACTGTTTAACTTAAACTATATAAAGATTTAAGATTATAGACAGTTTAATATTCAGAAATACATCATTTCATGTTTACCCAGACAAAGCTAAATTTACACAAAAACTCGTTCCTGAAAAACAGCAGAAACATTAATACATGTTAGTTTAAAGGTGCCAAAGAATGCATGTTAATAATCTGTTAAATTTTTACTGATATCTACACAGAAGATTTGTGGCTTTATTAAGTGTAAAAATGATCCAGAGACAGTTTTTCATGTCCATTTACAAACTCTGATCTATTATTATCTTATTTGAAAGGGTCATGAATAATAATGTTGATCTCTGCTCTGATTGGCTGTTTCTCCTTCAGTAGCTCTGTGTGTGTGTAAACAGATCTTATGTTTGAGTCTGAATCAGATTTTGAGGAATAATCAATTGTTTGGAGATTGTTAATGGATGTTTCTGAGTGATAAGTTTGGGTTTTTTCAGTATGGACCTGCAAAACGTAACTCTATCGTTAATAGTAGAACTTCAGCCTAAACGCTAACATATAGCATTAACTAGCAAACAGAAGTATATGAAGTTTTAGCTCAAAATATCATAAAGATAATTTATTATAAGATGTTAAAATTGCCACTGTAGGTGTAAGCAAAAATTTGCTGTTTTTGAGTGTTTCTTTTAAAATGCAAATGAGTTGATGTTTGGGGACTCAATTATATCACTTAAACGTGAAAAAAGTCAAATTTTCATGATATGTCCCCTTTAATGTGTAATTTAATGTTTGGGGTGTACATCTGGACTGTATCGTCACAGTTGGTGTTATGTTGTGATTGGTCTGTTTTCCAGCGCTCTTTTGCATGCATGAGGTTTATGTAAGAAGGAGAAAACAATCGTGTTTGAGGATCATGAAATCTCATTACCATGAAGTCTTATTATTCATCTATGGTTACATAAATCCAGTTTACATTCTACGGCACCTTTAAAGACAAACTAGTCAGAATTACCTTGTAAAACAGCAGAATAAAGTTGATAGCAAATGCCACAAACAGCGCCAACATTCTCATGTTGTAGAAATTTCGTGCAAAATAGTTCTGCAGAAGAGAAGACAAATACTGGATAAGTGTGATGATAACATACACGAGATACAGTACAGTTTATTTAGTTAAATCTTCATTCATGACTGCTGTAGTCTATGATCCATCAGATATATTATTTGATTTTGTGAGGATCTTGGACCAGAAGTTTGCGTTGGTAGGCGATGATCTTTTTCCAGAAAGCCGACTCTTGAAGGTCAGGTTCATCCGCTCGACGATAATGCAGTCGTACTTTACGCTTGACTTCATCTTCTTTCTTCTTTTTCTGGCTTTTCTCTCCATTTTCCCCTCTGAGTAACACAATGAGAAATTTCATGTGATTAATTTCAAAAGGATTACAACCTCTGGTCACAGCAAACTTGGGGAAAGAGTTGGCAATAACTTTGGATATTTTATAATAAAATAATACAATTATAACCACAGATATCTAATCTAAGACTTACTCAGATTTCTCAGGGATTGATTTGGTCTCCTCTGTAACCTCGCTGTTATCCACTGAGGATGAAGATCCTTTCGTCTGAGAGACCCAGAAGAAATGAGCACTGTTTTTATTATACATAAATATATTAAAGTCTGTCTAATGTTTGAAGTTAAACGTCATTCTCTTACCTGGTGTCGTCTGCGGACTTCAGGCGACGGTGTTGGAGGAGGTGGGACGGGTGTGTTGAGCAGATCGGCGAGGTTGGCGTTGGGATTGTGAGGCATGAGTTTATACTGCCCCCCTTCTCTTTTCAGATCCAAACCAAATATATCAGACAGGAGATCGGTGTCATCCGTGGCCACGTTCAGATCAGCCAGGTCTTCCTCGGGTGAGGTTTTGTCCAAGAGTTTCTTCTCGCCCTCCTCGATTTCTCCTCTCACTTCATCTTGAGTCGGATCAGGCATGTTGGCAAGGAGCTCCGACACCTTCATGGTCTTGGCGCCCTCCACCAGACTCCCTCCCAGAAAGCTGTTGTATATGATGCGGAAGAAACCTCGTGCGACGCTGAATGTGAAGTGCAGGAGGCCCAGCAGGACGCTCCAGTAAAAAGACACCAGCGTCATCACCATGTCTTTCACCGTCATCTTCTTTGCTTTCTTCACCTGCTTCTTGATGCTCTTCATGGAAAGCACCTTCATCAGGAGCATCACATTGTATCGTAGAGCCAACAGAGCCGTCTTCACGGTGGCGATGGAGAAAAATCCCATCTCAGGGCTCTCCTCCTCGGGTTTCTCCCTCTCGCTGTCCTCTTTGCTGGCCGAGCGTTCGCCGGCATCGGACATCTGCGCGGCCAGCTGCATCTCGAAGATGGTGTCCTCACAGAAGTTCACGAAGAGCTCCATTTTCTCCTTCTCGCCCCCCTCGTTGACAACATCAAAGATGAACTGCCGTTTGGACTCTTTGACCTGCGGCTTCTCCCACTGCGTGCGGCTGGACTCGCTGATCTCGAAATACACACGCTCGATACGCTTGGCGCTGCCCATGATTTCAATGCGGCCCAGGTACGGCTGGAAATAGTTCAGCACGCTCTCTGCGAGCTCCAAGAAGGTCTGGAGACGAGAGTCGTGAGGCATATGTTCAGAAAGGTTGGTAAGAAGGACGGCGACGTTGAAACCAATGTCCTTTGCCGGTTCGTGGAAACGTTCGACAAACTCTTCGTAGTCTAAGAGTTCGTTTTCGTCCGGTTCTGCACACGAGAGGAGGAACTCCGTCTCGGATTGGGTGTAATGTTTATGGCTTTCCATAGCTTTATGGAAATCTCTCTTGGATATGACACCTTTGCCATCCGGGTCGTACTCTTTGAAGGCGTCCGATGATGTCAGATCTTTCAGTTTGAGGAACATGTCAAAGAACTTCAGAATCATCTCGACGTTGTTGGACGACTCCACTAACATGTCCACCATCTGCTTTCCGATGGTCCCATTCACAACGTTTCCTAAATAGCCAGAAAGATTATAATGGCAAATGTCTTCCTGGTGATAAGCGTACGTTCAGCTAACTTCAATAAATGAAACAATCTCACCTTCTAACATGGACAACAGCATCACTACCATATCCTTTTGAAGATCCATTAGCTCTTTTAACAGCTCGATTTGGCTTGAATCCTACAGTGTAAGAACAACACAATTACTCATTGAACTGTGGCCCCCACCAGCTCCTTAACTAAATAAATCAAAATGTCCTTCTTCTACTCTCATCATTTAAATAAGAACCAACGTCTCAGTTTCACAGGATCTTTTTACAACACAGATAGTCCACATATATCTTCATTTGACATGGTTTTCTTTTCTTGTCAATAAATAAATAATTCATCATAGATCTACCTGAGACAGCTTCATCTGCATGTGTGCGAAAACATGCAGGAATCCGACGACTGCGTCCCAAAGTCGACTGTGAGCCAGACTCTGTTGATTCCCTGTGCAGGGACCCTACAGAAAATAAACACATTCAACTCAGAAGATTAAAGATGCTCACACAAGGTGCGTTTCTATTACCATTAAAATTATGCATATTGAAATAGCAAATTGAAAATGCGCCCAATGGAAAATTTTGCACAAATCTCCTACTATCGGTGTAAGTGCAGATGAGAGGATCTACCTGAATGTACTCGGTCAGAGTATTGAAGACTTGTTTGGCTACATTGATGGCTTTGGAGAAATTCCTCTGGCCTTGTTCATCGATCACATCTTTACCAGAATAATACCAGTAAAAGTCACTAATGGACTCCTGAGGACACAAACACATACATGAAGAAGTGTCTGATCATGTGTGTTATAAGAAGGTGACCCTCATGAAGAAACTTCTCACCTGGACTCTGAGCAGATAATCCACGGTGGAGATGATGATGTTGACCGTCGTGTTGTTTCCTGTCTGTGTTCTAAGATAGTTCTGAAAATCTTGATGTAAAGACAGACCACACACACACTTTCATTACTGAACACAACACAACACACCGGCCTTCACACTGTAAACTCTTGTAGATGTACCATTTGCTTTACAAGACTTTACGACTAACTGCTGTGTCCATCTTCAATGCACAGTAAATCATTTCATATTTGCTTAAAGTTTGACTTTGCTGAATGGCTTTGTTCGTAACACCTCAAGTCACAAAATCTAAAAATGAACAATTTACAGTTTTGTCATAAATTGTTGTCAGTGTGAACGCTCCACAACACTTCACGTTCTTACACTACAACTGAAGCCTCTGGTCTGTACACTACGCCTTGCATCACACTGTAGAAAGTGAAAGTTTGATCTACTTAAAAATTGCTTTATGGTTCTTGTATTCATGTTATGGTTTTGACCCCTTGCCTGCATTTTGGATTACGCTTTTGGATGTGTTTGCTTGCCCTTTTGAGATTTTACTAATAAAACCTCCTTGCATTTGGATTCTTGCTCATAATGTGTGTTTACAAATTACTTCAATGGGTAACTTAAAGTGAAAAAAATTAATTCGAAAAAAAATCTAATTTTCAATTGAAGTAATCTTCTAAATTAATCCAGCTTTCACTTTTTACGGCTACTCACTAAATCTTTTTTACTTATCTCATTTAGTGCACTACAAAGGGAGGTGGAGGTGCTGATCTCTCTCAGATTACACGTGTGCATGTAAAGACACTGTGGAGCACACTGAAAAAGGACAGGTGACACTTACCTGAGTTGTGTCCTTCACAAAGCAGCTGCAGGAAGCGGAAGAGGTCACAGGTGAATTCATCATCCTGCATGACCTTTTCACCTGTGTGACATCACAGCGAGGTATTAGACGTGACATCATCACGAGCCTGAGCAGGTGTGATGGTCCAGAACTCCGCTCATGACACACAAGCTCACAAACAGATGAACATATAACTGACTGTACAGTACATTGTACATGAAGGGTGGGGAATCAGCAGCAGGCCTCCAAATCTAACATCACTTACCAACATACAGTAAATCAGATCACAATCAAACTTTATTATTAATGTCTAATGACTGATTTAAGATCAGTACAGAAACCAACCATTTGTTATGGAGTCTAAATGATTTGAGATATCTGACATGTGTAATTTAATACGTGAGCCATTTGGAGACTGCTGGAGTGCTGCTTTGGTCATACGGGAGGAATATGATGGTTCATAATGTCACAATATTTGTCTAAACAGTCCGGAGTCACAGCGACAACCACAAACCTAAAAACAAATCACAACATGAAAGTGCTTACAGTATAACTACTTATAGTTTTAGAAATGTACAATGATATATACTGTACTTCTTTACTTCACTATTGTTAATAGCTCTGTTTGAAACCTACTGTAGTGAGCTGTCTACATAGGGAGTATTCTAAGGCATCATAGGAAGCCCTACAATACCTTGTTTTGACCAAAATCCAAGGCAGGTGACATGCAGCCTTCAGTGAGAAAACAATCCTAGAACTCATTCCGATATGACAGACAAAGTATATATAAATTATATCAGAATTCATTCAGTGTTGTAATGCAATGAAATAATTAATTTTTTTCATTAGCTGTACTTCATTTATGAGAAGAGATGTCACAGAAAACAGCTTACAGTGGTTTGAAACAGAGCCTGAATGAAAGCAACAATGAAATAATTCATCAACATTTCTGAACAAATCAGATAAATGCACTTTCAGGTGTGAATCCATATAAATGATCAACCAGAACAGAAGCCAGTCAACTTCTACACAATGATATTAGCAAACTACAGTATTCACTTTAAATCTAGCGTGCAAAACACAACATTATACAACTGCTATACATCTTCAGGATTTAAAGACATTTTATAATAACCACACGACTCTTCAACCTACAGTATGAACTCTATGCATTATGGGTTATAGTAAGACTTCATCTGGTCCATCAAACTCTGATTTATGTCAAATGATGACATCATCGAACAGAAACGCAGATGAATGATACAATAAAAAAACACAACACTGATCTTCAGAAAAACACTCAAAGAACAAAACCATAACCTGACAATAAATCAAAACAGAGAAGAAAAGCAGGTACAACAGAGATGACAGCACACGACATCAACTGAACAGCTCAACCAATCAGAGAGGAGGAGGAAGTTGGGCACTGAGAGACTGCTGCTGAGGGATCATCATCATCATCATCATCCTCTCAGAGCAGAAGAAACACAAACACGCACACTCCTAACCAAACACCCAGCCGCTGCACCAGAGCCAAGACAAAACCAATGAGAGTCACACATACAACTACAGATCAATATCATCTTTAATCACCACTGTTTTATCAACAATACTTTGAATTATGTGAATTATGATTATTTCAGATTTTTGCACGTAGTAATAAATAAATGAACAAAAGGTGTTTCTTCACTTTATTTCTCAGATTTTTATTAAAGCTATAATTTAACATGTGGTTGAAATGACAACTGTGTGATTGGCTAAAGTTCTGTTGTGGGGCGGGACAGAGGTAAGGTGTCGGGCTCACACACAAACGCGCGCACACACACACTCACTCACACACACACACACACACACACATCAGTAAATGATTGCAGAAGTCATAATTACCACGCTCATGAGTGAGGACTGATAAAGGAGGAAGACGGTAAGTTAACCGATAAAAAAAGAAGAAAAAGAAAGAAAGAAAGAAAGAAAGATGTGAGAAGTCAAACAGGTCAAAAGATCTGAAAAACAGACTTGAATTCAATCAGCACCATTCAATGAGACACCACAGAAGAAGAAAATCTCTGATTTATCATCAAACTGATGAGCTTTAGATCTTTAATGATGTTTCAATAGATGTCACTTAAAGTATATAACACTTGTGTATACAACTATACTTCAAATAATATAGACAATAAACAAAAACATGTACATATACAGTACTGAGACATACAAAAATTACTAATAATTGATGTAAATAGATCTGGGATGTGAGAGTCACACTACTGTATATAAAATGTATAGCTCAAGCTTTTATCATTTGACTTTACTTTGACTTGAGTTGAAATGATGCTGTTTGAATCCAAACCTGAATAAATCTGATGCAGAAGCCTTTAGAAAAGGGTATTATGACAAAAAAAGTGAAAAACTGTTATCAGAAAAAGAAAAACAACCGTACAGGTTTCATAATTCATCATTCACTTGCACTCATGTCGCTCTAAACCTGTTTGACTTTCTTCTGTCAAACACAGAAACATTCAAAATGATTTTCACATAATGAAAGCGTATCCTCATATTCTACAAAATGTTCATGAAAATCAAAGCAAACAGGTCTGAGATGTAATGCTTAGTAAATGATGACAAGTTTCTCAGTTTAAAGTCATGTTAAAGCACAGCAAACACAAAGAAACCTAAAAAATAAAAACGTAAAAGAAAGTTAAAATTCATGCTTCATAATTCAGACTTAAGAATGAAATGAGGACTGAATCTGATCTAAACAACAGGTTCATGTTTTATAAACACCTCATTCAAAGTTTCTCTCATATTCATTTGATCAAACATTCATCTCACTTCACTAACACACAGAAAATAAGAAAAAAAAAGGAAATTTCACAGAGACTTCTTTGAAACGGAGATGAGCACAAAACACAAAAAACAATAATGCGTTTATAAATGAATAAATGTACAAATGGCATAATAAAACAAGAGTAATGAGATATAATGATTTCATTTTTATTTAATTCCCAATACAGATTTACCAGGAAATAATTACACAGATGAATAAAGATGTGATCATAAATCCTACCTGAACCCTCTTCAGTCACCATGCCAAGACCTTCAGCTTTATTCTGTCGCTCAAAAGCGTTCAGATCTAAAACACTGCAGACGACACCAAACATTCATAAACACTTAAACACTAATACAATGATTTACATCAAAAAACAAAGATATACATGCTTGGGGTCCAAACAGACAGATTAATACACTGAGTTTTATTCTACAGAAGAATTCACAGATGAAATAAAAACTACAACAATTTATATTCACTTAAAGGATTTATAACATCTGGGAGTTATGACGTAAAATGTATTCCCTGATATATTCCCAGTATAATGATGATGTTTTTAAAGGACATACCTGCAGTACTGCATCAGTCCGGCCAAACTCTGGAAAAACCCCACATCACGCTTGTCTTTCAGATAGTCCAAAAATTTCTAGACAAAACAAAGTAATAGTAGGTGAAAAACTCTGATTTACCACAACTATACCAGAGTAAAACTACAGTACTTCTGTAATGGGTCTTTCACATAGGAAGCGGTGTGCGCTGCGCTATGAAACCCATTCATTTCAATGGCTTGCGCCGCGCGAGGGCGGTTTTTTGTTGCGCCGAGCAAAGTGCGAGCGCAGCGGAGCGCAGCTTGCGCTCACGCCGCGGTCAAAGTTCAAAATAGTTTAACTTTTGCGCTGCGCTCTGTGACGATTACTCGCACGGCCAATAGAAACGGGGCATCCAAACAAGCAAAATGGACGAAAAGCTTATACTCGGGATTCTCAGAGCTTTATAATACAAGTTTATGCTCCTACAGAGACATCGGAAGGAAAGTCGTCTCATGGAAACAAGTAGCAATTCAAGTTGGCATGTCAGGTGTGTTTTAAGTCAAGCAGCTTGTTGTAGGTATCCTTAAAGTTACGTGAAACGGAGACGAGCAACATCAGTCTCTGTATTCCTCGTCGACAATTTAACCCAAATATAAACGCTATTAATTTATTGAAAACCCCGCCTACTTTGGTCTGGCCATCAGAGCACAAATCGCTTGGCTGCGTCGAACCCAGCGGCGAGCGCAGCGCACACCGCATCCTATGTGAAAGCCGCATAAGGCATTAAGAGTCCAGTCTGCTCATGAACACAGCTGATGATGATCTCTGTCTCTAATGATACCTGTTGTACAGTTGAATTTCCTCCATTGAGTATAGCGATACCCAGCTTTAGTGTAGAAGCCACCATCGGTCCCATCTCACCTGTACAGGACATTCATCAGATAAACACATCATATCCAGCAGCTCTGAAGGTTGTATGATGTGATTGATAGTAAAGTCTGACCTTTGCTAGCGCTGATGGTTTGTAGGACCATCTCTGCAGCTCCTCGATCATGAAGTCTGGCCTGTTGATACAACAGCTTCTGTTTCTCCATCTCTTTCTCCTGCAGAAGTCAAAGGTCATCATCAGGACATCTCTCACTAATGTCTGCAGGTCCATCTCACACAATATCTCTTCTGAGACGTCTGCAAGTGTTGACTCTCAGCTAATCTGAGAGTGCTTACTTAACACAGAAAGACATCATTGTTCCCAAATATAAGCTTAAACTGCATGAGATGACAGTGTTAATAACTTTAACTGTTAAACTATAGCGGCTCACCACAGTCTAATTTGTCGTTATGTATCTTTCAAAACAAACCAAAATTATTTTTAACCCTTTGTCACACACATGTATGAGTAAACCAGAGTTGCCAACTTGGTCATTTTTCAGACCACCTTTCTGAAGGTGTCCTTATCTTTCACAAAATGTGCACAGCCACAAATCTTGTGAATTTTGGATAAACTTTAGCTTTCATTTGGTCAAAAAGATGTGGCAGGTACTGCCCAGCGAACCTCTCTCGATGTCTATCTGTCTGTATATCTTTTGCTTTCTATTTGTTTACAATTTAAACTATTTAATTTGACTATTTAAACATGTAAGCATAAACACATCATTCATCTGTAAATATACACAGTTTGTTACCCAGAAGTCTAAGCGCTTTGTGATAGAAAAATACATAAAATCTCAGCATTCTTCTTCTATTTAATGTCATTGGGTATTCAGCTGCATTAAAATACAGTTTCAGACAGTACAAAGAGTAATATGATGTCATGATCTGTCACAAATATGCTAATGAGCAAATGACATCATGCAATGGTCTATTATTATCTTATTTGAAAGGGTCATGAATAATAATGTTGAGCTCTGCTCTGATTGGCTGTTTCTCCTTCAGTAGCTCTGTGTGTGTGTAAACAGATCTTATGTTTGAGTCTGTATCAGATTTTGAGGAATAATTAATTGTTTGGAGATTGTTAATGGACGTTTCTGAGTGGTAAGTTTGGGGTTTTTTCAGTATGGACCTGCAAAACGTAACTGTAACGTTAATAGTAGAACTTCAGACTAAAAGTTAGCATATAGCATTAACTAGCATATAGCGCTAACTCAGCAGTCACAACTTTGTAACAATTGTAACAACATTGTAATTAATTTAATGTGTAATTTAATATTGGTGTGTTCATCTGGACTGTAACGTCACAGTTTGTTGTTATGTTGAGATTGGTCTGTTTTCCAGCGCTCTTTTAAGGTTTACATAAGAAGGAGGAAACAATTGTGTTTGAGGCTCATGATATGTCATTACCATCTGCACAACTCTTAGTATTCATCTGTATTCACGTACCTCAAAACTCTTCACCTCCTCTTCTTCATCTTCTTCCTCATCATGACAGCTCTGTAGACGACAAGCAAACCAATAAGTCAATTTATACCAGAATTCATATTTAGATTTATTTTATAGAAATAATAATAAAAAATAATATAAACTCATACTATAATATTAATTTAAGTGGTGTTTTTTGAATAATTTGCCATATTTCAATTAAAAATATAATTTGTTACACTAAACTTTAAAATTGATATGTAATTTTTCCTGTGATTTTAGTGATAAAATAACTCTGGGACAGTTCCCCAGACAAATTAATCTAAGGCATTATATTAGGACATTTATAAATAAACCTTAAAACAAAAAACATTAATGGTGTGCATCTTGGTGTGCAGTTGAATGCTGTATTCTGATTGGCTGAGAAATGTTCTGTGGGTATGCATTAATTTCTGATAACCACACACCCAACTTGTCAAATGTCTTAAAAATAGGCACCAGAGCAATGCTTGTGCTAACCGTGGTATAAGAGGAATAATTGACTCCGGTCCTTTGAATTATTTGAAAATAATGCACACCCGCGGTGTAACCTTGGGTGTGCATTATATTCTTATAATTCAATGGCCCGTCGTCAATTATTCCTTGCATAAACTTCAGTGTTATTGTATGAGAGCCATTCTTACTGTATGTCATCTGTCTTACCTTGGCCATTATATCTGCATAAGCCATGTAGAGATGATCTTCCTCTAGTTTACTACAACAAACAAACAAACACACAAGACTATCTATCAAATTGACATGTTTCCTACAATAAAAGAAAGAGATGTGTTTTGACTGTAATCCGCACCATTTCTCCGTCAGTGCGGTTCTGCTGAAGAGTTGGATGAGTTGATGTAACGGATCGATGCGTTTGATGGTCTCGTCTTCCTCTGAAGGTTCTTCTACACCTGGTTTCTACAACACACAACCACAAACATCTCATCTCATTGACCTACAAGTGGAGTTGAGTTTTATTAAGAGGATCTTTCATGAGAAACAGCTAAAGATGAGTTCTATTCTACTTAACTATTACACTACAAGAATCAACAAAAATACTTACAGCCAAATCCTCAATCAGCTTGTCTTCAAAATAATGCTCCTCCGTCTCAATCCAGGACTTCTCATAACCCTGAAGGAAGAGGTTGACAGCTCTGTGCCTGTATATAACACAACAATGAAAAGATGACGTCAGAGATGATGGAGTGATGGTCAGCAGTAGATCAGCGTGAGTCTGTTCTTCACCTGGGCAGATTATACAGAGGAGCCATCCTGAAACAAGCCACCACAGCTCTCTTCCTCTGCTTCGACAGAAGTTTATGCCAAACAGCTTTCTTACTTCTCTGAGGATGTTCAACCTAAACAAACAAACACTCATCAGCCTTTACATACACACAAACTGTCATATAATGGATTTGACATGACCAGGGGTGCACATAACTGGTACGCAGGTGCCCATGTGTGATTAAAATAAAAAATGCAAAAAAGTATTACTGACCATTTATTTGTCTTTAAAGGGCACATATCAGAAAACTTTTTCTATGTTTAGGTGTTATAATTGGGTCCCCAGTGCTTCTATCAACCTAAAAAATGGGTTACACGGGTTAAAACCAATAACCAGGCATATTTGATTTTATGTACATTATCGTCTACCATGTTTAAACCAAAGAAACATGGTGAAGAGAGTAGTCAGGAGATTAGTGATGATGACAACATGTATGATGTCTGTGCTATGAATAGTGTGAGGACCAAGAAACATCTCCAGGTGCTGCTTTAAGAACCAGGCCAAAAAAGGTTATGTGCACCCCTTGACCTGATATACAGTACTGTAAGCCTCAGAACGCAAGCAAAACAACATTCAGTTTTCAACAACTGTGGTGATAAATGAAGATATTTACCTGATCCAAGTGAAAGAGCACGTGAGCGATATTCAGCACTCTCTCCACCGTCTTCTCAGGATGAGATGTGTCCTCGCTGCGATTCGGCATGTCTTTATACAGCGCCATCTGCCAGCGGATAGCAGGGTCCTCCAACTGCACATACAATACACACACACACACACACACACACACACACACACACACACACACACACACACACACACACACACACACACACACGCACGCACGTGTTTGTGGAACAATCAACACTTGTATTTAACTATGAGTCCAACAAGACACCATCTTTTTCCAGATTGTGACGGGTCTCTTGTCATGTACAGTACTGAAGGACAGACGAATGGCTCACCTTTCCCTGCAGGTGCAGATTGTTCCTGATGATCTCTCTAACTTCATCTTCAGTGTCTTTCTGTGGAAATGAAAACATCTATGATATAACATCTCATCTCTTTCAGTTTGATTCTTGATGTTCGTGTCTGCTGGACTGACCTGTGTAAAGCGGTTCTTGGCGAGTCCGATGAGCTCCTGGTCTCCTGGCACACAGATGTTCAGCCCAACAGGAAGTAATCTCTTCAGAGCGGCCACAATCAGTGAGGTCTGCAGTGAGTATCGATCACCGCGCTTCTTCATCTTCTTCCTCTCCTGGTCTGATACAGCGCCCTGTGTACATCATCATCAACAAATAAAATAAACATGACACCCCTGGTTTATACGTTCATTTTAAAATCACATACGCTATTGATAGATTTACTGTACCATGGTAATTGTAATTACAGTAGTTTTCTTTGTGAACTTTGACTTTAAATGCTTCATTGTGAATATATGATTAAAAGGTGTATGTATGTATTTGTGTTGCGAGATCTCGTACCTTGGACATTTTGGATTTGGTGTCTGTTATGAGGAAGGACATGTTGTTGATTTCATTCTGAACCACAAAGTTCTGCTCCTCCCTCTTAAAGTTCTGTGGAAACATTAACATCACATATTACACGACTCTTTAAAATAAACTACCACTCAAAACTAATAACACGTGGCTGCAAATCATTTTGACAGGTACTGTTTAATATTAAACATAATATAAATATGTCTATTACAGTTTTTTCCAGAAGCTAGGACACATTTCTCAATACTTAGGTCACTTTTGCAAAACTCTTCACACAGTTCTCCTAACAAACTTTCAGCTTGGCAAAGCAGTTCATTTCACATTCAAAATGCACTACAACTACTAAAACACTTTATTCAGGTCTCAAATCAACTCATTCTTCCAGAACACTAGCAAAGGTTGACAGACGACCAACACACTTTGTCACCCACAAAACAATGACCTAAAAAACACTAATAACATGAAGCATTATACAAAGTTTTCTCTGTTTATAATTCACTGGAATATATGTTACTGGAATGAATCAGAAATGATGCAGAATTCTTCAATATTTTATGTAGTTTATTTATTATTTTTTTTTTTTTTGCAGTAATTCCAAAATACAAGAATTTGTATACACACCATCCACAGATACAGACACAATAGTAATTCTAATCTACTCGGTCTTCTCCATTTGGCCAATTGTTTTTATAGCATTTATTTGATTAAAAATGTATTTCATTCAAATATTACTGTAGAAATGTAGCAAATTGCTGTCTTATTCAGTTGTGTATTATGTTATTGTTTTGAACATATGTTTAACAGTTTTGAAAACAGTATGTAAGCATGTGCAAATTGTCCTGTATGTATAAAGAGTTTTGGCAGTTGTTGTGTCTGAGTGAGAAAAAAATTCATGAAATTTGAGAGATGTAGTCATTGAATGCATTTTGTGCCAAAGCAATGATAATTGATCCTCAGTTTAGCCCACATAGACTTCTGTTCTGCTCACTGTGTAAAGAGTCTTGCAAAAGTGACCCAAGTATTGAGAAATGTGTCCTAGCGTCTGTAAAAACCGGTAATAACATATATGACATAATATTTACAAATGACTAAACCAAATAGTGCGTTTGTGACATTTGAACAACTTTTCTCATCTTAAAACCGAAGTAAACGTGTTTTCCTCGCGGAGGGTCTGCATTCATTGAAAATGAGCAAATAAAATATTTCACATCAATATTTAATGTTCCTTACCTTAATTATAAGGTAAATAGTTGTGTAATAAGCGGGATAATGTACATGTAGCAGGTTGTTATCGTGAAATAAGACCCTTCAGTGTGATTCAAGACCCTCTGCTGTGTGTCCTGATCACACTGTCGGGGTTTATTTCTGCCATAACAACCGTCTGCCTGTACATTACTCCTCACATAATCACTCAACTCTCATTTAAAAAATAATAAAACTATTCAATAAAGATTTGATGCTCTTAATATCAACTCAGGAAGAGTAAAAGATGTCTGTGTGTGTGTGTGTGTGTGTGTGTGTGTGTGTGTGTGTGTGTGTGTGTGTGTGCATGTGTGTCTGTCTGTGTGCGTGTCTGTGTGTTTGTCTCACATGTGATTTTGCCCAGAATATAAAGACTTCTGCCACCATACGGAATAATTCTTCTGCCTCTGGATTTGGTTCTTTCAGCCATTTGGCTCTGAAAAACAAACCCAGCAGGTCATTACTGATGAGTAACAGCAAGCGTCCAATCACAGCTCATATGAGTGCCAGTCCGCTGTACCTGTTGTAGTCAACGAATCGTATGAGCAGAGGGTAGAAAGCGTACAGATCTCGCACGAGGACGGTGAACTCATCCAGGATGAGCAGCTCGGATTCGGACATCTCCCCTCGACCTTCGGCTTTCATGTGATCTTCATCTTGAAGGACCATCGCTGCCTTCTTCTTCAGCTTCTCCATCAGAGGTAGGAAATGAGACTTCAGCAGCTCAGATTTGGCTTTACCAATGATGGGCTGAGAAAACACTGAGACAGATCACAACCACAGTGTGACGAGCTGATGTCTAAGATCATATGAACTCATTGATATGTTGAGGAAGGTTTGTTTTCTACCTGCGAGTCTCTTCATCCAGGCTCCTTCATCGATGCCCAAGTTGTTGTAAATGATCTTCAGGATGTTTCCCAGCAGGGTGTTCATGTGCTCGGAGGTCAGAGAGGTACAACAGCTGTCGGAATGTTCCGGATCGCTCTCGGGACCGCTCTCCCACCAGTGAGACATGTAGCTGCAGAGCATGGGCAGAAGCACCTCCATCACGTGAGGCATCTGTGTGTAGCGCATACCAGACTCCGCCAGCTCCATGATCTCCTCTAGAGCTCGCTCCAGAGACGGCACCTGAGCACAAGCCTCCTCTACCTGAGCTGGAAGACCAAGAGCTGAGAGAGAGAGAGAGAGAGAGAGAGAGAGAGAGAGAGAGAGAGAGAGAGAGAGAGAGAGAGAGAGAGAGAGAGAGAGAGAGAGAGAGAGAGAGAGAGATACAGTCAGTTAAATCTGTATGTAACACACTACAGAAGCTACTGAAATTGTGCAAAATGTAAATCTTGCAAAACCAATCAAGAGAAAGTGATGACTCTCATAACTGTCCTGGGAAAATGTTTGTGTAAAATTAAACCTGTATAGGTTTAAATGATTACTCCACCTTTATAAAAATCCAGATAATGTATTCACCCCTATGTCATTCAAGATGTTTATAACAGTTTACAGTTTCAATGCAGCTTCAAAGATCTCTAAACATTCCCAACCGAGACATAAGAGTCTTATCTATTGTGTAATATGTAAGATCATGCTGGCACTTCACACAGCTAGTGCAAGATGAGAAGTTTTTGTTTATTTTTTGGTGAAAATGAGGATGCTTTGACTCGATAAGTCTCTTATGCCTCAGTTGGGATCGTCTTTGAAGCTGCATTGAAACTGTAAACTGTTGAGGACCACTAAAGTTCACTATATGGAGAAAAATCCTCATAGAACTGAACAAAGAAAGACATAAACATCTTGGATGACATGGAGGTGAGTAAATTATCAGGATTTTTTTATAAAAGTGGAGTATTTCTTTAAGTGATGTACCTGCTCGTTCTCTGGATCCTTTACTGTTGTAAATCGAGTATGTGTTGTGTCTATTCAGACCGGGTTCGAGGAAAGCCACAGGAAAAGCACTAGAGAACGCAGCCAGACATTCACCCAGAGCCGGACGCTGTCTGCATGCGACACAACAACATCAATTCAACAACACACAACAACACAAACATGAGTAACATTCTGTCCTGTCACACAATAAAGAAAAAACTAGGGCTGACTTCTTATAGTCGAGGATTCGAGGATTCGATTCGGAGAGGTCTGATTCGACTATGAACCTCATAGTCAAATAGTAGGGAAGTGTTATGTAACCAATGAGCAGCAGCACTGAGCAGCTTAACCGCAGGGATGACAAGTAAACACAACAACTGCGCTTTTCAAATTAAATTCATATATAGCTATGCCCTTACTGTTTTTCACATCACATGTATAATAAAGGCAAAATAGAAAGAGTTAAGAGAGTAACTGGTTTTTCGTACATTTCTATTCAAAATTTAATATTATGCAAAAGTGAAACTAAGATGACAGAATAACTGTAGCGTAAATTAAATTACTTTAACTGATCAACACAAATACAAAGCGCCATAATATAACTCATAGCTTACCAGCATTAAAACCACTTCAAATAAAAACCTTTATAGTTTTTTTCTTTGTATACAGCGTCCGCTCCGTGAATAAGGGAGCAGCAGCCAAAAACGCCGGATGGCTTTATTATTAACTGACTGAACACTTGACTCTTACCTGGACATTAAGATATGAACGTTTTTCATCAACAGTATCTGCGTGAAACATTATAAACATTGAAAATCACCTGTGCCTCGACTGTTTCACCCTTACGAAAATTAACCATGGTTTTACTACAGTTAAAACAAAAAAACATGGTTTCTGTAGTAAAACTATGGTAAACACAAAATAACCATGGTTTTGACAACAAAAACCATATTAAAACATGATTAGTGTAGTAAACCCATGGTTACTACACTTTTACCACAATAAAACCATGGTTCATTTTTGTAAGGGCAGCAGGTCCACTATGTTGCAGAGAGTCCACTTAATTAACGGCTTTTCGTTCGGTCCGCGTGAGCTAAACATTTTTGTTCTGTAATTTTTTACTCGCATAGGCTATATTTCTACATATTTTTGACCAAGTAACACTCAGATATAATGTAAGTTGTTTTGTTATGCAAGTTAATTTCAACTTCTGAAATGATGACAAATCTTTCTGACTAAAAATGATCTATCCAGCTTAACTGAGCCAAAATAATGATTTATTCGTTTTCATACTTTAGAGATACACATTAATTTATCTACTAATATACTATTGAAAATGCCATAAATAAGTAATTAATTGCCTTCTGTACAGGTGCATAAATACTGTCTTTAAGACACTGCTTTGTTCTGTATTTAAATTCCTTCATCGTGACAGCCCTAGCTGCTATCTAAAAAAAAATATGTTCGACTATCAGTCGACTATGGCAAAATCTAACGAATCAGATTCGACTATGAAAATCCTTAGTCGAAAAAAGTCCAAGAAAAAAACATTTCAAATATAATAAAGAAAAACAGAGATTTACCTCTCAACATAAATACTTTTACTGGTTCCAAGTGAGTACAAATTGTTTAAAATCCGATAGCAGGACACCTGGACGTCATCCACTAAAGAGAAGTGATTATAACACAAGTACAGCGGTTAACCATCGATCCACTGACAATACAAACATTGATCTTTTTATCAATCAATTAAATGATAATATACCAGTACAATTAATTCAAGATAGCAAATAAAAATGACCAATTTGTAACGTACCCAATACATATTTAAAACCATTACGAAGTGTTTATAAATGAAGAAAATCTGTTATTACACACGTATTATCTGATGAAAGTGATGAAGAGTAAACTCACGTATGAGGTCTTCTCCAAACATGTTCTGTCCGATGTGTTCAAAGAGTGAAGAGAGGACGGGCAGCAGGGCTACAGTTGTGTAGTTGATGATCTGTGTGACGCCCTTGGGTTGTGAGCGTGTATGTGTGAACTGACCCTGTCGTAGGTTCTCCATCGTCTTCTCCAGATCTTCTGCTGCGTTATCAAAAAACGCCCGCAGAGCAGCTTTGACCGAATCCTGGCCTGTTTTCATCACAGTCCTGTAGATTCAACATTAAACAATAAGACAGATTGATGCTTGATCACGTACTGTACATCTTACTCGCTGACAGAGGACACAATACTGATTGCTCATTGGTCAATAATAAAAACACTCCAGATCCAAGAACAGACTACAGTATATACACAATATAGCAGAATCATCTTGTCAGTGTTGCAAGATGTTATAATGTGAAGTTGTTTGACTGACCTGGCGTCCAGCGTCTGTCCCAGTATGTGCAGGCAGTTCACTATTGAAGCCGCATCATTACCTGAAACAGAACAACACCAGACTACATTTACACCACTGATACTGTCTGGTCTCTACGAGGGTCTCTGGGGGTTTTTTAGCACACTGATATGAAGTGTCCCAAATGCTTAAAAACTACCAAAAACTGTGGTCTAGATCATGTTTGTATGTTTTTCATTTGAGATTCAGATTTGAGTTGAAATAACTCAAGATTTATGATTGATATCTAATTTTAGTAGTTTCTCTAAGTGGATGTTAGATATTATTAATGTTTCTAAAAGCAGAATTTGTTGATGATAATCATGCATTCAAAGTTTCTAACGCTTTAAAATCATTTCTTATCACAAGGTGGCATACTGTGAATGTTAGATATCATGACACACATTCAGAGCTCAGAGATTTAAGCTTTGACGTTTATCATCTGAGGCTGAACATGAAAACAGAAAACATCAAACACAGAGAAGAGGGTCGAGATAAAGTTACACAAGTGGATGCATAAACAGTCACACAACCACAACAACATGCTGAAACACACACACACACACACACACACGCAAACTCACAGGCCTTACCAAACAGAGAAATCCTGTGCCTGACCAGAACTCCCAGTTTGCAGAAAAGGCTAAGAGAGCGTTTGTGTTTGAGAGATTAGAGAGAAGAAGAAAATGTTAAAAAGAAAGAGGAAGAAAGCAGAAACAAATCACATTTGTACAAGAAGAGAAACTGGAGAAAAAGAAGTCATCAAAGTTATACTTTCATAAACTGTGTCATGAATATTCATTTAAATTCCAGGAGACATAAAGTGCTTAAGGTGGTTTGAGATAAACACATCACCTGGTCACCATCTCTTTCTCTTTATTGGAGGCGTGACCGCCGCTGCTGATTGGACGAACGGCAGTGGACAGAAAGTACAGACGATGGTTTTTAAAATACTGATCCACGAGGGGCAGGACAACCTAAACATTACACAAAATAACTGCCTGATGAATCTCCAAACCAGCTGGATGAAAAGTGTGACATCAAATCTGTCAGGAGAAACAAACCTTGCCAAAAAACTTGAGCTGCTGTTCATGAGGAATTTTATCTCCCTTAGATCTCATAGCAGCATCTGAAACACAAACATACATCTCATCTAATTACTCCATCAGGCACCATTTTCTCATTTATAAAGTATTTGTGATGAAATATGACCTGGATGTGATTATATTTGTACTCTTACCAAACTCCAGCATGTGTTCATGAGCTTCATCCACATATGTGATCAACTGCTGAAGAAATGTGTACGCAAAGCGTTTCTCTATAGATGGTGTGTCTAGATCCTGTTCTTTCATAGCCCTGCACAATAAACACACAAACGCACACACACACGTCACATCTACACCTCCAGCAGGAGAGATTCATCTCCCACATCAACAAACAGTTCTAATGCTGTTATGTAGAAATGTAATGTTTGTGTCACCTTGACACGGTGTATCCATTGATCTGAAAGAACTTAAGGATGTCTTGTGCTTTTTCTCTGTCTTTGCATTTCTCTTTGGCAGTTAAAGTGTCGTAAGGAACCAATAATGGATGACTGCCTCCACCTGATAAACACACACAAACACATCACTTACAAACTACACAACATCTGACAAACACACACACACACATTATAACAAACCACACAAAACACAATCCTGCAGTGCCATCTAAAGGCCTTTACAATAATAACAGTTTGTACAGATCTGTGTGCAGTTTCCAACACAATGCATTGTGCTTCATTTAACATGTGTGTGTGTCAGTAATGATATTCTGCTTTATTTATAGTTTCTGTTGGATTAATATTACTGTAAATTAGGGATGCACCGATAGGATTTTTTGGGCCGATACCGATTTAAACAGACAACTTCTGGCCGATACCGATTGCTACTTCAAAAAAAGTTGGACTTCTTTCCCCCCACTAAAGTGCAGTCTGTTTCTTTTATTGTTCAAGACATTTGAGACAGCTCAACAAAGGTTTTCTATCGGTGCTTAAGTATAGTGCACAACAGAACATTAAATAATTTTAATTGAACAACAGACATGCAATTCATTTTTGTTGAGAAGAGTTGAGAATTAGCAATAGCTATAAACTCTTTATGCTGCGCATCAGTTACAGGCTTTGAACTATAACTATGTTTGCTTGTATGGTCCCTGTCAAATAAATAAGTAAATAAATAAATAAAAATTGCCTTTATGCAGTTAATTAATAAACAATCGGTATCGGCCTTTCTCGTGCTATTGCCGATATGCCGATGGTTTCAAATTCATCTAAAATCGGCCGATAAATATCGGCGGCCGATACATGGGTGCATCACTACTGTAAATCTATTGTGCTTACAGTATATCAGAGCGTACAGTTCATTAAAGGTGCCAAAGAATGCATGTTAATAATCTGTTTTAAATTGTTCTCTGATATCTACACAGAAGGTTTGTGGCTTTATTACATAACAAAATTATCCAGAAAAGTCTTTACATGTCCATATACTACCCTAGGATTTGTCTTTAGAATGAAATGGTCTATTATTACCTCATTTGAAAGGGTCATGAATAATAATGTTGAGCTCTGCTCTGATTGGCTGTTTCTCCTTCAGTAGCTCTGTGTGTGTGTGTAAACAGATCTTATGTTTGAGTCTGTATCAGATTTTGGGGAATAATTAATTGTTTGGAGATTGTTAATGGACGTTTCTGAGTGATAAGTTTGGGTTTTCTTCAGTATGGACCTGCAAAACATAACTGTAACGTCAATAGTAGAACTTCAGCCTAAACACTAGCATATAGCATTAACTAGCATATAGCATTAACTAGCATGAAACGCTAACTCAGCAGTAACAACTTTGTTTTTATCATTGCAACAACATTGTAATTAACTTAATGTTGGTGTGTACATCTGGACTGTAACATCACAGTTGGTGTTATGTTGAGATTGGTCTGTTTTACAGCGATCTTTTGAGGTTTACATAAGAAGGAGGAAACAATCGTGTTTGAGGCTCATGATATGTCATTACCAACTACACAACTCTTAGTATTCATCTAGGCTTATAAATGCAGTTTTACATTCTATAGCACCTTTAAAGATACACTAGAAAACAACACATTGATTTACCTTCAACAACAACTTCATTTCTGACTCATTATACAAGAAACATTTACATAAATCTATATTTCTGAACTTGAACCATGAACAGCCAACCTTGTCATTTACATTTACATTGATTTTTTTTAGCATTTATTTATAAGAGACTTACAAATGAGGGAGCATTCAATGTTTTCTCTTAAACCAGCAATCATATCATTTACATTTTTTCATTACTCTGCCACATCACCCAGGACCAATCTGTGCCGAGACCCATCAGTACCGTGTGTTTGTATATGGGGTTCATTCATTATGAGATTTGGAACGGGTCAAATGGAGGGTTAAAGACAAATCTGATCTACCTTTGGATTCTAGCTCCAGTTTTTTCTTCTGAGCCCAAATGTTGTGGTAGTTTTCAGCCAGCAGTTCTGCCATTGACTAAAAAAAGACAAACACTGAATTACTGTAATGTTTCAGGGCACACATTAGCATTAAAGCTGTGAAGTCGTGACACTCACATGAAGGTCTCTGGACAGGGTCACGTTACTCATGTCTACAGGTCGTGGGCAGAAACCATGAGCGCCCTCTATAGACCGCTGCAGGTGACAGCAGTCAACAATCACATTATTAATGTTTCAATGAGATACGCATTTCATATTTTAAACAATAAGTACTGTTTCTAACCTGACTGGACAGAGATATCCTGCGCGTGCGGTTGTGCAATGTAGTCGCATCGCTCTCTTTCGTCCGCTCGATGCTCCATCCCCACGACAACATCGTCTTCAGGCTCTCTCTGATTGGCCAGCGATAAACTTCCTTATCCTATTTAGTTTCAATTCAAAGATTTATGATTTACAGATTGACAGATTCAATGTATGAGAGATTACGCAGGCGTGATGTTTTAATACCTTCTCAGAGAGACATTTATAGGGCTTTAGTAAAGGATGAACTTTAGTTGATTCACAGAACTGCTCTCCATGAACCCAACCCATCGCAAACTACAGAAAGACAGAAAAAAACACAGGCAAGAATCAACTACAAGAACTTTACACTAAAACAAATCAACTGCAATGTAAATATGAGAGAGTAAAGAATAAACATTTTCAATCAAGTTGATTTCAGATTTTCTGTGATGTGGTGATTGTGTGTGCTATCCCTGCTGAAAAATAATAGAAACCATCACAGAAATTCTATTGGTTTTCATTAAAATACCATTAGGAACTATTAGCTTGTACCATTAAAACCATTACAAAAGTCCTTTCTGTAGTGTGTTTTGGGACCATTAAATCCTTATGGAATAATACCCCCACCAATAGAGCCCAACACATAGCAGTAGAGACCCACAGAGACCATTATAGTTTCCATTACAACCAATACAATTCACATTAAAGGGGGGGGGGGGGTAATGCTATTTCATGCATTCTGATTTATTAACACAGTTTAAGAGTTGTAATCCTCATGCTAAACAAATGCAAAGTGTCAAAAAAGCAGTTCAGCGTGTTTCTGGGCCAAACTCATGCTTTCTCTTTCCTACAAATTTCAGAATGGTTTTTCAGACATGGGTACCAGTTACGCATCAGTGACCCCAAATTCCTTTTATGGGCACTTCCCCTGGAAAAGCACGCCCACACGTCAACCAGAGTTAGAGTGAGGACACTCATTATCATTGTTCCTCCAAGTAAAAATCACAGACATCACTGCACGCCACAGCTTTCTTTAATATCAAGACTCAACAATGGCACAAAAGAATTGCGTTTTTGGATGTAAGAAGAAGAATGCCTAAAGCATCAAATGACTACCTAAAATCAAACTTCATTACAAAAATGAACAATTGAACATATATATAGCTTGATAACAACTACCTTAAAGGACCAAAACCATCTTTCGGAAAATTTTATTGGAAGTGTAGTGTATTTTTTTATTTAGAGCCGAGTCCTGTTCGTTTGCATGAAGAGGGCGGGGTTTATGACTTGTACTGCAGTAAAGATCCAGCTGCTTCACTTTTTAGGCTGTACGAGGCACACTCGGTTGTAATATGCACACAGCCATTTGACACATTTCTTACCTTCTCCATTGACCATTTCTCATGTGAATATTCAGCATATTTATTGATGAAATGGTCGAGCTTCTCTGGAATAACAACACTGCAAAAGAACAAACCCACAGAATCATTATTAGGACTCATCTCAGTCTGACACCAATGTTAAAAAAAAACTTCATGAAATCTAAAATCAAACATTTTAATGTCAACAAGGTTTTAAAAGAACGTGATTAGCTGACTAACAGAGAAGAAAAGCAGGATATTTTGATGAGATATTATGCCTAAACAGATTATCAGTGCTGACTGACCTGCTGGTTTCAGCAGGTTGTGGGTTGAAGTTTCCTTCAGCATCCATTGATGACTGTTTCTCCATCATGGCCACATAGTTTGACTCCATGTAATCTGGAGGTAAAGCTCCACCCACCGCGCTCAGACACGGCAGAGCTAACTTGAACAGCTCCACGTCATATTTCTAAAAAAAAAACTTAAATATATAAGAAATGTATACATCATTTCACATCACAATGAAACGCATGATAAAACTGCACTACATAATAAATCTTTCTGTTCACTGCTGTACCTTTCTGGCAAGAGCATCAAAGATCCCCCAGAAGAGTTTTCTAGACAGATGCAGCTCCTCATCCGACGCCGCGCCGAAACTTCCCCATCCTCCCGACAGACAGTAATACTTCCAGCAACGCTCGTAGTGATTGGTCAAGAGCTGAGAGACGACACACCAATCAGAAGCGAGATTATTACACATGTTCAAATCTCTTAAAGAAGACATATTATAAAAATGTGAAAAAGATCAACCCAGTAACTTAGTTTTGGTAAATCATTCTCTGCAAACATGTAAAAAAAAGAACTCAATGAAATTTAGCTCCCCTTGTGATGTCAGAAGGGGATCTTATTATAGTAATACCGCCCATTAATCTGCAGTGTCCAACCACGGCACTGACATTTAGTGTAGAGATCAGCTCATTTGCATGTTAATAAATTATCTGCGGGGTATTTTGAGCTAAAACTTCACATATGTACTGTGTGGGGACACTAAAGATTTATTAAACATCTTAAAAAAGTCTTGTGAAATGTCCCCTTTAAAAGCCCAGACTCATGTAAATCAGCATGCAGACAGCGTCTGACCTTCAGAGGCATCTTAGTGTGTTCATTCAGCACAGGAACATCAAACACCAGACGTCTCAATAGATGCTGCATCATGGACGGCCGCAGTTTACCGCAAACACACACACAAAACACACAAAACACACAAAACACACAAAACACACAACAACAAGACTGAATAAGAGAAAAGCAAACTTGCGTGCTGTTGTTTTGAATGATTTTATTGTTTAAATGCACGTCCTCACCCGCACACGGACAGCAGACACTCCTCTATAGCGTCTCTCTGAGCTTTGGTAAGACAGCAGCCTTTAGAGAGTCTGTAGACGGTGTGCAGCAGAGAATCAATGAGAGACGCGAACGGCTCCGTGCCCGCAAACAGAGGAGCGCATTTAGTGAGCAGAGGCAGAACGGCCGTGCACAGGTACCGGTTCAGTGCCAGCGCCATATCTGTAGCGCTCAGAGCGACCTAACGGGTCAAAAGTCAGCGTTATAACACACACAAACACACTTAATGATGCTGAAGATGTGAACAGAGACATCACGTGACTCACCGTGTCCAATGAGGCGGCAGCTCTGAGGTCAGGTAAGAATCCGACCTCTAGCAGGTGCAGGAGAAAGTTCTGGTCCTCGATGCCGTAAACACGGTCCAGGAACAAAACCATGGCCGCTTTGTGATCAGGACAAAACCCCGCGGACATATCCGGCTCGACCACAGAACCGTCTGAAGACACGAAAATACACAACAGTGTTACAACCAATGACACTGTTACATCCACTGGGTTTGATTAAACAGAACACGTGTGAAGTGTGAAATATTGACTGTCATGAAACCAAAATATCTCAATAAAGATGATGACTAGATTTCAGACGGACCTTTAGCCAGCGTGGGCATCAGAAACGGAATACTGATCACACCAACCAGATCCTCTATAGGGATAAGAGATCTCAGGATGGCTCGGATACGGATGGCCTCACCCTTCCCTGCGTGGATCAGCTAATGGGACACATACAAATAATCTGTGGACTTCATCATCAGACCTCATGAAACCATGAGCTTAATGTGATGATGAAGAGCACAAAATCTTTATTAAGTGTTTCAGTACATTTACACACACACACACACACACACACACACAAACTCACATGCATCTCTGGAGCACAGCGACCCAACAGATCAATTAGAGCAGCGTAGAAGGTCATGATGGCATTTCCCATGTGAATGGTCTCATCTTCCTCTTCCTCTATCACATCATTACTGAGAGAGACATTATATACAAACATTCAGACTACAAACTCTCAAGTTTTTCAGATCAGTATTAATTCATTATAATCATCTTTCCCTCCCTGTAGCTCAAAGTTTTTTTCAATGTTTTTTGGTCATTTTAGGGCAACAGCTGAGAGTCCATATCTCACTTCACTATAAGGACGGTTTCTCTCCATCAGTCCTTCAATAATGTCTCTCTGTGTTAATACATACAGTGTCCTGCTCTCCTCTGTGGTAGGTGATGGTCCATCTCTACAGGGATCTTCTGAGATCTTTATAGCTTCCTCCATCGCTGCCAGCAGCCCATGCCCACCTTCTCCACGCAGAGCGGGTCCGAAACACTCCGGCCGGCGAATCAAAAGCCGTACGACCACGTTAGCGTTCTCCTCGACGCTCTCTCCTGAAGACGTCACCCGTGCAAACATGTTTAATCTTCACAAACATCATTTAGACCTGGGTTTAGTTATCGTATGTTAAATACAAACCATTACAGAAGACTGCAAATCTGAGAAAGTCCAGGTATCGTTCACCCTCGACCGGATTCCAGCCGATGTCGGGATATCCTTTAGACATCAACATGACACAACTCTGCAAACCACAACCGGCCAGATACTGAACAACCTGTAACACAAATACACACAACACAGAGGTCACGGTGACATACAGAATTAATCAGTTAAGGCCCGTGTAAAGTCATTTCAGAGATGTGCTTGTAAACACATTTGAAATGTATTGCTGAAACATTTTACAAAGACCATGAACTACTGTATGTTGTACTTAATTGTGGCGTTACACCGTTAAAGAGTTTTTTTCACATTTCTGTGCTCAGGATTATTTGGGTGGGGCAAAAACGGTGGCTCGATGATGCACTGGAGCCTCTGAGAATGGCCCCGCCCCTAACACAATCATGAGCATCCATTTAGGTTGTAGCGGTAAGTTAAAAAAAGACAACAGCTTTCCTGCGAGTGAGAAAGTTTCACAACAACACATGAACACACATCCAGACAGACTAAACGTAATAATGCCATTTTTAAATTGAATCTACTGTGAGAACATTGAGTATCCTGCTCTGATTTCTGTCAGTATGAATACATTTTTGTTCTGTTTTGAGTGTTTTAGCGTTATTTTCTACATGTTGACAAAAAACAATTGCGAAATGACGGTGTTTACATTAACCAATGATTTGCGACTGAAACTTAGTTTTTTCTCTCGCGATAAGTCGTTGACTGATGTTGGTAGGTTTACTAATATCACATCCACTGCACTAGACTTTATTTTGAACTGAATGAGACGTAAGAGTAGTAACCAAACATTAATGCCAAGGAAAGCCCCTTATACTTTGGAGCGGCAATGTATAGGTATGTAAGGGTTTGGTCTTGTCATGTTTACGTCTTTTATTTTAAAGTCCTTGTTTTATGCTCATGTCTTTTATTTTGAAAGATGTCTTGACATGTTGTCACTAGTTTCCCTATTCCCTGATGTGTCATGTTTTGATTGGTTCCCTGTCCCTATATAAGCCCTCATGTTATCATTAGTGATGGGAGAAACTAAGCTTTTCGAAGCTTCGAAACAATTGAACCAATTGCTTCGAAAATTGATTCAGTTTTTCAAAGCAATTCAAAACCCCACACACGCTGGCGACCCCTGCTGGTCAAAATAGTGTAAAAGCAGATATGTCAAAACATTTTACACTTTTTTTACAAAATAATAGCAAGATTTGTATTAAAATGTGTTTAAAAAATTATTTAACTTAATTAAGACAGTTAAAAGTGTAGTATGTGTTTTTAGTTTTATTTAGGGCAAACAAATCATTAAAACAAACTACCCTTTTAATTATGCACATTTTTGTCATTAAATCTGTCTATAAACAAAAAGTAGACAAAATGGCAGTGTTAGGGCCCAGTCACACCAAAAGCGTTTATGGCAGTTGCAGGCGCCTTTTTTGAATGATATTCTATGGGCAGGGCGCGTTTGCGCGCTGTTTATGCGCGCCGAGCGCCTTGCGGTTTTCTGCCGCGCACGCGTTTTTGAATGAGCGCTGAGAGCGGAGAAGCGCCTGACGTCATTTGCGTCTTCCATTGTCCAATCGAATGAGGGGAGAGGCGGGCCTTACGTTGTGGTGAGGGAAGTTTACAGTTGCTTTGAAGAACCGGACTCCACTCGCTCACTCTCTCCTGTGTGTTTGTGCATCTCTCACCCTCAAACAAGGTCAGAGCAAGCGTCCTCTTTTTAAAGTTTCTGCTAATATGACAGTTAACAGCAAAAGAGCGCTCCCGCTTCAATATTTGATTGACAAGACAGCTGACTCGGTGGTTGCTTAGCAATATGAAAAGCCGCGCCGCACTGCGTTTGCAAGCGTTTAAAGCGCTTTTGGTGTGACTGCGCCCTTATTAGTCAGAAGGATAAATGTTTTATGAACTTGCATAATAATACTGACCCGAGTTCACCTAAACATATTAGACACTGGTCATGTGATCAACTCCCCCTAGTGGTGAACCATCGGATTTTCCAAACGTTTCAAAACAGTTATGATGTAATGAAGCCTCGTTTGCTAAAATCACGTGACTTGGGCCAGTTTGAAACAAGCTCCAAACCACTGATTCAAAACAAAAGATTCGTAAATGTTTCGAAGCCTCATGAAGCAGTGCTTCGAAAATGACCATCACTAGTTATCATTGTCTCTGGCCGGTTATTGTTAATGTAAAGTGTATTTACCATGTCTGTTTTCTTGTATTGTCTCGCCATGTCATGTCACGGATTCTTGTTTATACTTTGTTTCTTTAAAGTCACTTTCTGCGATTAGATCCTGCCTCTTTTCATGTCTTGGATTGCACGCGTTACAAGGTTTTTCTTGGAGGTAATAGTAGATTATTTTAAATCAAATGAGATTTAGGAGTGTTACCCAAACATTATTGGCAAGGAAAGCCTCTTATACAGTAGTTGGAAGCAGACACGTATTGAAGTGTTTCTGGGAGGTTTTAGTAAATACTACTTCATCTTTGAATAATAATTATGTTTCCATTGGAATTTTGCGAATTGCCTGAAAAACCACCTCATGTCAGCGGCAAAACTTTTAAACTTTTGTAGCCTCTTACTTTCTCGAGGTCTGGTTCCCTCAGAGCCAAAGCAAGTTCATTATTATCCATCACTGATGCTGCAGCCACGTCAAGAGGAGTCGAACCTCGCATTGATGGAGACGCTGAGGAACACAAACACAAACTGAGCTTATTATGAGATATTATGACAACTATTGTTTCCTTGTATAATCCTTCAGCAGAGTCTTCCCCTTACGAAAATTAACCATGGTTTTACTACAGTTAAAACCAAAAAACTATGGTTACTGTAGTAAAACCATAGTAACTACAAAATAACCATGGTTTTGACAATCATGGTTTTCAAAAACCATAGTTAAACCATAGTTAGTGTAGTAAAACCGTGGTTTTGCTGATAGTAATCAATACACCAAAAAAAAACATGGTTACTACACTTTTACCACAATATAACCATGGTTAATTTTTCGTAAGGGTTCAGTCATCACAAGATGAAGGTCTTACCGAGTCCCACACTGCTGTTCTCCAGCAGGTAACTCAGATGGTCAAACATGGCCTTCTGATTCTGACGGCTGATTCGACAAAAATAGCAGAGGAATCGACAACAGTTTGCCACCATCTTTGGAAATGTAATTTCCTAAAGAGAAAATCTCACATCATCAGTCGGAGAAAACATCAGGACAACTGCACGTGACTATAATAACTTTATCAGATATTATTATGTTCAGTCAGTCGAGTACTCTCATAAAATAAACCTACAGAAAAGCAATATTATAGGGACCCATAAGGCAAAGCAAAGATATCAGCATTACACTGTTTACAAGATAAAGTCTTTCATGAACTTCAACAATATCTAACCACAGAATGCAGCGACTGACCAATCAGAATCAAGAGACGCTGTGTGTCATATTGCTCATATTTCAATATTAATTGTGGTGTGTATCACTCACTTTAGACTCTCCTCCTCCCAAAACATTCACCATCACCTCCATCACAGTCTCATGCATCCCGAGAGCTCGCATCAGGTTGGGATGCTGATAAAACACTTTATTATTCATGATGTCACTGCGGATGAGACAGACAGATCAGAGATCAGACTGGAATCTAATTAACACACAGTCACTTTTTAACATGTCTCAGTTCAGGGTTACAGTCAGTAATTCTGACATCATTCATTGATTATTGTCTGAGCGTCACCTGAGGCCGTGGATCATGAGTTTCTCTTCCTCACGACCCATGCGGACACTGAGCAGAGATCGGATCTGACCCAGAGACGCCAGCAGGTTTATGGTGTCCTCCACAGAGACGGCGTTTATGGTGTAGGTTTTGGGCAGCGCTCTGACCTGCCCGCCGATACCATCATACTGCCGGTGGAGTAACACAAACATGGCCCTGACCAGCTCCGGATCCTCGATGACGGACTCCTGAGCCCACCGCACCATCGTCTCGGAGATCAACTGCTGTAAAGTGCCTACAAGACAACATTAACATCACATCCCAGGGTGTTTATCTCATAAATGTTTCTTTGTAAGCATGAGGTTTGTATGTTTGCTGTAAATAATTTCCCTTCTGATTCTGCTTGAAAACAGATGTGACCAAAAAAGTTTTAAAATACTTCATTCCACAAAAAGTTGATTTTTTTATAGAAGACATTTAAAAAAGAAAAAGTGTTGTACAAAGATGAATACGAAAAAATAATCTACAGCCGCAGGAAAAATTAACACATTTTTTTTTTTTGATTCTGTCAACTACCGACAACATTTCTGTCAAATTCTTAATAATTTTTTTTTATTTGTAGTTATTAACTAAAAATTTGAATTGGGAAAACATGGTTAGAGATGCAGTTTTTTCTGATCTTTAGTACTACAGAGAAAACAAGTTCAAATGTATTTCTCAACAACAAAATACTTATGTTTTTACATGTATTTTAGGAAAAATTATTTTACATTTGCTGTTGGGTGACTTTATATCCCTACTGAGGTTTGCTTTTGTTAAAATTCAACAGACACTGGACTGAATTGCTCACAATACATCTAGAAATGAAGATTAAAGTCAAAACTGGAGTGCTCTCTTCATTTTTTATATATAACAAATAATACAAAATAAATATAGATATAGGTAACAGTATAAATAAGGTGAAATGTATTAACACTTATAATACTGATTTAATCATTTTACAATGAGCATTAATAATGTCAACAGGCAACAATTCACTTGAAAAACAGACTGTGTTTGGCCCAAACCATCTTTTATCTTCATTGAAAGTAAACACACATTTTTTTACAGTCCACTATCACTGTAGGGTTCGAGTTCAAGTGTTTCTTCTCCTTTTTTGAATTGTAATATGTAGTAGATTAGAGTACAGTAGTAGTTTCTACTCACTTGGCTTCTTTGATTTCTTTTTCTTTGGTAATTCGGTCAGTTTTCTCTTTAGGTAGGTCACCTTCTCCACTAGAGACATCAGACGACCTCTGATAGTGAAATCACTGTCTCCATCTCCTGATTTATCATCATCCATCTCAATGCCTGAACACACACACACATGTGGACACACACACAAACAAACACAAATAAATGTGTCTTTATCTGCCAATACATACAGTAACAAACATCTTTCATAGCTTGTTCACTGCAAAAAAATGACTCTTTTACTTAGTATTTTTTTCTTGTTTTCAGTACAAATACATGTATTTTCTTGATGTGCAAAATGACCTATTTTTTTTTTTTTGTACTTTTGTTATTCATTTTTTCTTGAATTACATGTTTAATAAAAAAGTTCAAGTTCAGTTTTACCCCATTGGCACATTTGTTTTGAGCACAAATCCACCTAAATTTAATGTTTTTTTGTCTAAAAACTGACTTATTCTCTTAGATCTTTTTGCTCATCAAGAAAATCCATCTTGATTTAAGAATTTTTGATATTTGTACTGAAAACAAGACAAAATAGTAAGTAAGTCATTTTTTGCAGTGTTCACATTCCAGACTAAAGCATTAAAGTCATTGATAAATCAAGAGCAGTGACAGAGAGTTGATGTTTACCGCAGTGCGTCATCAAATCCTCGTGGAATTCCAGCAGCTGTTCCCGGATGGTTACCGGACACGGACAATCCTGCTTCTCATCTTTAAAATTCAGCAGCATGTTGATCTGAGGACCACACACAAACACACACACACACGTATCATATGAAGACACAGAGTTTGAAGCGTGAGCTCTGCAGCAAGTGTTTGGTGACATCACACCTGTTCCTGCGGAGGTGAGCGGAACTCTTTGGTTTTGCGTGCGGTCAGAGCAGCAGACATGTTCAGCGCCTGCATCACTTCATTATAGCGGAAACGCTGGTTTTCCTGAAGATTTGCTACAAAGTCATCAGAGAAGGCGACCACGGCCTCGATACGATGTCGAACCTGACAGTCACATAGATACTGCAGCAGATGACACATCTAAAGACACAGAAAATATAAAACAATGCAGTAAACATCAGTATCACTAATACAACATCACAATATATAATCAAGTAAATTAAACCGTTTGCATTGATTTATCTTCTATCAACACAAACCAATAGATCAAAATATTTATTTACACCGCCTGAGATCTTTCACCTGGAGTTTGACAGGTTCAGGAAGTTTCATCTGTAAAAGTCCTTCTTTGGGCATCTTTCCTCTCAGACTTTGCTCCTCGGCTCCGCCTCCCTCCAGGTGGCCCCACCCACTGCTCTCCTCTTCCTCTGGGGAAGAGGAGCCGCTCTTCGCATCAGAATCCTGTGAAAACACGCTGGGTTCGATCAGCTGCAGGATGGTCTTCAGGTCTCCGTTATGAAAGACGCCCATTATCAGAAGAGTGTAGAAGAGTTTGATGAGAGGAACGAACAGAAATTCGGTACTGCCCCCTACGGGGTCTCGCACGTGTAAACTGCCCTCTCGCACCGCCTCCGTCAGCATCTCCATCGTCCGACACTTGAGCGTCTCCAACGGAAACTCCGGGCTATGCTGGAAACAGTCACCCCCGGCGACCGCGCCGTTACCGTGGTAACAACCGACGGACCCCACGAAATTAGGCGAGGAGAACCGCATGCGCGGCTGCAGCGACGTGCTCAGTCCGATGCCGGGGAGCCCGTGTTTTTTCTTCTCGTTGGGGAAGAGCGTGATGCTCTTGGTCTCGGGCGTCATGGGAACGATATACTCGGAGTTCATCATTAGCCGTGCGGTGGCGTAGCTTCTCAGGTGGATGTCTATGAGCAGGTCGTAGTATCCGGTACGCAGAAGGCCCGGCACGTATTTGTTCTGAATGGCGTAGAGGAGTTGGGCTTCGTCCACGTGACTGCAGAGCGCGTGAGCCACACGGTTGTTCCCCAGAGCGCAGATGGCCGAATATAAACGCAGCGTGTGATAGTGAAACTTCAGCAGGTCTCTCTGTTCTGTGAGCTCAAGAATATCCAACGACCTGAGAGACACAAACACAGACCTGAGCTTGCTGTTTGCTAAGTGTGTAAGTGCATGTTTGTATGTGCGTGTCATGTACCTGTTCTCCTCAGGTATATGGAGAGTCATGAATTGCAGCGGTTCTGAACTCTGAACCATCCAGCCCAATCTCTCATTGACCCTGGTGACCTCTGCCCTCAGGAACTGATTGGGAACACGACTCCATGACACCGGTGTGAGGTACTGCACGTGTAACCGCGGTGGACACTGAGGTACAGCGTTCTTTCGTTCACTTTTAAACAGGCCGGCAGAGAGCGGCATCACATTCTACACAAACACACACACACACACACGTGATGATGATGCATGAACTAAACTTATACGTGTGTCCTGTTTGTGCTAACACCGCAAAATAAAAATAGTCAATGTCCCATGTGTGTGAGTTCACCTTGACACGTCCCAGTTCAAACTGGAAGACATTTGGACTGGTTGCCTGCGCAAACACTGCAGGGAAGAGTTTGGTTCTCGGCTCCACCTGCGCAGATGGTTGAGATGAATGAGTTTATCAGATCACAGCATAAATGATTCTGAGTAATAAAAACTCAAACCTGGTAAAAGGTGCTGAGCTCTTTGCCATTGGATGTGAATGTGAGGAAGCCATTGGCTGTGTCCACCAAACATCCGATCTCCAGGCCGTTATTATTGCGACCCTGACTGGGGTTGCTGCATTCGCCGCCCCAAACCATGAAGCAGTTACTGCGCTTAATACTGAAAAACAACACAAACACTGAGCTTAACACCGCGAAACAACACGGACACTGTGGTTAATACTGCAGAACAAAACGAACACTGCGCTTAACACCTCAAAACAACACGAAAACACTGTGCTTAATACCGCAAAACAACATACGTAACACTGTGTTTAATATTTTGCAAAACAACACAAACACTGCACTTAATACCGCAAAACAACGCAAACAGTGTTGCGCTTAATATGGCAAAACAACGTAAACACTGCACTTAATACCGCAAAACAACGCAAACAGTGTTGCACTTAATATGGCAAAACAACGTAAATGCTGTGCTTAATACCGCAAAACAATGCAAACACTGCACTTAATACCGCAAAACAACGCAAACACTGCACTTAAAACATCAAAACAACGCAAAAAGTGTTGCGCTTAATATTGCAAAACAACGTAAATGCTGTGCTTAATACCGCAAAACACCGCAAACACTGCACTTAATACCGCAAAACAACGCAAACAGTGTTGCACTTAATACTGCAAAACAATGTAAATGCTGTGCTTAATACCGCAAAACAACGCAAACATTGCACTTAATACCGCAAAACAACGCAAACAGTGTTGCGCTTAATACTGCAAAACAACGTAAATGCTGTGCTTAATACCGCAAAACAACGCAAACATTGCACTTAATACCGCAAAACAACGCAAACAGTGTTGCACTTAATACTGCAAAACAACGCAAACAGTGTTGCGCTTAATACTGCAAAACAACGCAAAACAGTGTTGCACTTAATACTGCAAAACAACGTAAATGCTGTGCTTAATACCGCAAAACAACGCAAACACTGCACTTAATACCGCAAAACAACGCAAACAGTGTTGCGCTTAATATGGCAAAACAACGTAAATGCTGTGCTTAATACCGCAAAACAACGTAAACACTGCACTTAATACCACAAAACAACGCAACCAGTGTTGCACTTAATACTGCAAAACAAAGCAAACAGTTTTGCGCTTAATACCACAAAACAACGCAAACACTGCACTTAATACCGCAAAACAACGCAAACACTGCACTTAATACCACAAAACAACGCAAACAGTGTTGCACTTAATACTGCAAAAGAACACAAACAGTGTTGTGCTTAATACAGCAAAACAACGCAAACAATGTGCTTAATACCGCAAAAACAACACAAACACTGTGCATAATACCGCAAACAACGCAAACACTGCGCTAAATACTGCAAATCAATGTTCAATGTACAGCAGGAGTTTATGTTGATCTTCTCAGCACTTCACACTCACCTCTCATGAACTTTACCCTTCTCATCTCCCAGTGTAACAGTGACTGTTCGAACCGTGTTGAGCTCAAAGGCCGGATCATACTGATGAAAATCAGACGTCACCCAGCCGACCCAAACACTGGACGGCTCCTGCCCGGGGAAGATCCTCACCGAGTAGAAATACTGATACACACACACAGAGATTTGGCATTTAGCAGGTCATGTGATCAGTGGGTGTGGTCATGTGATTTTAGAGGTGTGACTCTCACCGTTGACGTTTGTATGAGATTCTCGCTGTCATCTCTCTCATCAGCCAAAACTTCTTCTGACAGACGAGTGCTTGAATTACTGCTGTTCACATCCGGCTTCGATTTTTTCAACAAAAACCTAAAACACAAACACACACACACACACACACAAATGTACAGATGAATACAGAGGCCTAAAAGAAACCTTACACAAACATGTGAACATAGATGTGAAGTGAACATCAACAAGACGAGAGCGCAAAAACTCTCTCTCTCCACAACCAGGTTATGACGACGCAACAGTTGAAAGAAAATGACATTGATGACGTGTTTATATCTGTACTTGACTGTATAATAACACGTTGTGGATAAAATCAGCCATCCTACAGTGTGATGAAGTTTGTTATGTTAGGTTCAGTTAACTAGACTAACCTAACTGGTGTTTTATTATTTTTGGAGCTGGACAAACAAGCTCAATATTAACTCTTGTGGTATGAAAAAGCTAAAAAATACTTGCAAATAAATACAAAAGCTAGGGGGAGAGTAAAGTACATCTGTGTGGTGTCCACCTAACATTCACCTCTGTTTGATTTTGGAGGGTTTCTCTTGATTGTGATCTTTATGGTTGTTGAATTCATCTCGTTCTCTGTCCGGGCCGTTGGAGCTGACGTGACTGTGTGAGGTCTTCATCAGAACTTCAAAGTCAGAAACCGTCTCGAAATCATCAAGATCTCTCTTTAGAGAGGAGAAGCTGCCGTTGGCCACAAGTATCCCACCGGATGACCTAGAAAACGTCTCCGAACACTCGATGGGCATGCTCAGACGATAAAACATAATGTCTGTGTTACTATTCTGTGACCCGAACGACCTCTGTGTGACCTTTAGGCACGGTGAGCTCTCTACTGTCCCATCAATCCTGGTAACCTGCAAAACACACACACACACACCTGACCTCAGTCCTGTACAGTAACACTCGTCTCGAAGAGCACGTGTCATTTGACCTCTGACCTCTATGTGCTCATGGACAGGCGGGACGGGGATGAATTGAGGCAGTCGCTTGCTGATCCACATGGTCATATCTCGGTTCATGTTGACGGCGAACGGTTCGTAGCCCTCCTGCAGGCCGCAGATGGTGAAGTACTTCAGCGTGCTCACATCCTTCCCGAAGTTCATCCGGCCGACTTGAGAGACGCCCAGACTGCAGACGGGAATAAGGCCTGAAAACCAACAGAAGCTTCAGGACCGGCTCTGGACCGCTGCACTCCTGTGCTTGCTTATATTGTGTATCAGTATATCACATAATATATGTGTAATGTCATGACCTAGAATCCACATTAGCAGCAATACAAATAAATGCATATTGGAGAAATGTCAGTCTGTAGTTCATCTGTCACAGTGGCCAACAGGTGGCGCTCAATTTCACTGCAGAATCTGCTGGGTTTGCACATTTACATGCTGTTTACAGACACTGTCGCCTTTATTAGAGACATAAATGATGCACAACAGCTGCTGTGTGTGTGTGTGTGTGTTGTGGTATATGTGGTTTACGGGGACATGATGAATAGTGTATAATAATATGTTTATAATGCTATAAACATGGTTTACGGAACAGAACAGCTTAAACACATACTAAATGGTAATTTTCCTTGATTAAAGACGGCCAATTGGAGGAAAGGGACTGATGATGTCAGCTGAAGTTATTATATTCTGATGAAAGACTGATGAGTATGGAAGCCCATTTCCACCACAAAAGAAAACCATGCTCTGGTATATCAGAATTATGACATAAAAATTTAAAATATTACTTTAAAAGTCATAATAATAAAATAAAATAAATATTACTTTAAAAATCATAATATGAGATAAAACATTTAAAATCTTACTTTAAACGTCATAATTATAAGACAAAAAATAAAAAAACATTACTTTAAAAATCAAAATATGAGATAAAAAATTTAAAATATTACTTTAGACGTCATAATTATAAGATAAAAAAAAAACATTACTTTAAAAATCAAAATATGAGATAAAAAATTTAAAATATTACTTTAGACGTCATAATTATAAGATAAAAAATAAAAAAAACATTACTTTAAAAATCAAAATATGGGATAAAAAAATGTAAAATATTACTTTAGACGTCATAATTATGAGAAAAAAGCAAAAATATTCCTTTAAAAAATCATAATTATGAGATAAACAATTTTAAAATATTACTTTAAATGTCATAATTATGAGGAAAAAAAGCAAAAATATTACTTTAAAAGTCATAATTATGAAATTAAAAAATCTTAAATATTACTTTAAAAGTCATAATTCTGAGATAAAAAAATAAAAAATATTACTTTAAAAGTCTTAATTATGAAATTAAAAAATCTAAAATATTACTTTAAAAGTCATATTTCTGAGATAAAAAATAAAAAATATTACTTTAAACGTCATAATTATGAGATAAAAAATAAAAAATATTACTTTAAAAGTCTTAATTATGAAATTAAAAAATCTAAAATATTACTTTAAAAGTCATATTTCTGAGATAACTTTTATCTCAGAATTATGACTTTAAATGTCATCATTTTGACTTTTTTCCTCTTGATTTTTTTCTTATGTGATGAAATTGGCTTCCTTAGATGAGTGCATAGTTGAAATTAAGAGTTCATATTGATTTCATGGTAAGTTTTCAGAGGTATAGAGGTACGTCACACGTCACTCACCTTCACAAACCTCAAAGTCTTTAAAGGCGAGTTCAGAGCCGGAGTCATCGAGCAGAACCTCACCATTAAGCGTAAACATCATTGTGCCTTCATTCATATCCACCATACAGCCGACAACATCACCCGACTGCCACGTACGGCCAAAGTGCTCATTACCCTGATGCCAACGCTGAGCCTACACACACATACACAAACCCTAAATGAAACAATATAGTTCTCTAATTCATGACATCATTTTGCTTGTGATGTATGTGCAGTCATGTTTTACCTTGAGTCCATCAAACACAAAGGCCTGATCATCTGATCCCAGCTCCTGGTCCGGCAGACAGCCGGGTCGAGCCCAGCCCACTCTCATCTCACCCGCCGTCACCACGTCAAATTCAAAATACCACTTCCCCGCATTCACACTGTACGTCTTCTCCGCTCGGAATATCCGGAAGCGCTCGGCAGACAGATTATTGATGTCCGATCGCGCTGCTGGAGAAAACATAACACATCATACGTCATAGCTTCTGAGTTTAGCCCACTGTACTCAAACCAGTAAAGTATCAAACATGCTGCTTGTGGAGAAGAGCTGTAAAGTGTGTCACATGGTTTTTTAAAGTTAGCTCGGATGACAGCTCCAGCAATGCATTATGGGTAAGTCAATTTAATTCACACCGTGATCTTGGTCCGGAGCCTCCAGATTAAAGCCGTAACCCAATAACGTCCGCACGGCTTCTCTGAGACTGTCCTTGTTTGATTTCTTGGTTCTTTCATCAAGAAGAACGTAAGGAACAAGACGGGGATTTCTTCTGTTCTTAATGTCCTACAGAAAACCGCCCATAAATAAGACATTATCTGTATATGATTGTTTTATCAGACAGTCGTATATTTTATCGGCAAGTCCCTCAATTAATTTCACACAAACACACACACACAGACCTGCTGGATACCATAGGTCCATCCCTGGCGTATTCGATCTCTGGCCCAAACGTTGTGTGCGTTCTCTGCCAGTTTGTCCACCATGGCTTCCTGGGCGGAGGCCAGTTTGATGTGGCTCAGGTCCATTGGAGCGGGTTTATAACCGCTGGAGAGCTCATATCTGAGGAGAGAACAAACATTTATCAACCAGACATAACGTAACACAACATCAACAACTAATACTCTCAAAATAAACACAGTAAAAGACAAACATGACCCCCATATGCGAACCTGATGGAAAAAGACACGCATTGTATCTATATAATAACAGTAAAGTGTACAAACACAAAACTATATTTGTCTACCATCATGTGAAGATGAACACACTTACTTGGCTGACAGTTTAAGATTGTTGACTTTCTCTGCCGCCCGCTCGTCGGCCACACCAACGTGACACCCCAACGCCAGAAGAGTCCTAAATACACAGAAATCTGTCTCATCTTCACCTCAGTGTGCTGCTCTTATATATACATGACATTCATTCACCCACACAATTAAAAACATACACTACACTACACTACACACCTTTACTACAGTGATGATGTACAATGATGACACAATCTCCCATCAGAGACACACAATTAAAACAATGTCATTCATTAAAAACAGCTCATCAAAAATACAAATGTGCTTTTAAATCAGACTTAGCAACCTCCTAGAAACCCCAACAACCCTTCAGACTTACAAACTGCAACCATTTTATCTTAATAAACATTCATGACTTGAAAGAAGACTGCAAACACACACACACACACACACACACACACACACACACACACACACACACACACACACACACACACACACACACACACAGGTGTATGACGGGTGCGTCACTCACTTGAGCGTCTCCTGAGACATCTGAAGGTTGTAGGTCCGCTCCTGCTCAGGTAATCGGCTGAATTCCACCAGACAGGGATGCTGGCGTTTATTATCATCTCGCACCTGCACAATAAACACAGAAGTCAGAAAATGATGCTTTACATACAGTAGAGAAAAGTGTGAGAAGATGGAGAAATACAATCAAACATTGTGTTAGTGAAGCCGTTTGAAAAAAACAATAATGCAAATGAAGAAAGAGACTTGAACAAATGATGTAAAGTAAAATACCGCTCCATAGGTCCATCCCAGCTCAATCTTGTTCATCACCCACAGCTCATGAATGTTTTCTGCCAGTTTCTCTCGGATTCGTTCAAGATGTGGCGGCAACACAATCTGACAGCAGAAAACACAATTCTCTCGCAAAATACACAAGCAAATATTTTAAACATATTTATAAAACTGTGTGTATGTACCTGACAGGCATTTATTTACAGCTGTGTGTGTGTGTGTGTGTGTGTGTGTGTGTGTGTGTGTGTGTGTGTGTGTGTGTGTGTGTGTGTGTGTGTGTGTGTGTGTGTGTGCATGTGTGTGTTTACCTGACTGGTGTCTACAGGTGTTGGTGTAAAGGCAGCTTGTGACAGTGTGACGGTGGGTCCCAGGAGGTCCCGTTTGCTCCCGTGATCCTGTTTATATTCCTGACTGTGTTCCACTCTCAGTTTATCTCGTGGTAAAACGGCCTCGAAACACGGAGCGTAACCAGACGGAGGCAGGAACTTGAATTCTCCATGACGACCACCCAACAGGAAACGCACTCTGAGGAAGACATTCAATCAATAATGTGATTTTGTACTGCTGCTTTACAACAACTGTAGCCTGGGTGCCAGCCGATCTTAGCCCCGCCCACAAGAATTTGAAAACGGGAAGATCGGTCTGGTGTTTCTCCGTTGAGGAGCTACTATGCAAAGACAAATGCTGGTCGAACCAATCAAATTGTCAGGGCGGGCTTTATACAATGATGGACAGATGATCAACAGTAACGTAATGAACCACGTCACCAAAGAGCGCGTGTGTTGAATGGCTGCCGCTGTAGAGTTCAGATGTGTGGATTCTGACATTGAGTCTGTTCTAAAAGATATCGACAGAGCATTGATTTTAAAAGAGGAACAGAGAAACGCGAGCAGGGCATTTGTTGATGTTTTTGCCGTCCTTCCTATTCGGCAAAAGTTGGTCGCAACTGAAATGGCTAACGTTATCACGGCGATGCAACTCAGCGTGCACGACGAGATGGATATAATTAGCGGTCGTTGCCAGATTCTTTTCGGAAGCCCGGAATCGTGGTTGCTGAATAAGTGGAGGGACATGCTAGGCTCCGATAATTTCAAGCCAACGTAATGGGTATCGTCGTGGATGAAGTTCACCTAACGTATAAATGGTAAGAGATAGTCTTACTGTATGACTTAGTAAATACTTCATGTTGTGATATAAACGAAATGTTGTAAACATAATAGGTGTTGATGTACATTCGCTAACTCAGTATAATCACAATGTTAGTGTCATTGTAGCGAAATAACTAGCAGTTCGGTCAGGCTGCAAAGACGTAATTTCAACATACGTCACACACTCCGTTGCTCTGATTGGTCGTAGGTCTATCCAATTAAGTGCAGAGGCATTTTTCGGTTGAGACCCCTCATAATTATAGCTCAATGGAGCGGTATCAGACTCAAATTCTGACTAGAATTGAGTATGACAACGTCAGGCTACAACAACTGTGAACAAATTGTGAAACACGCTATAGACGATTTCATTGGTTTCCTAAAGATGAGGGGAGACGGGGATCATTGATCAGCGCTATGTGAAGGGAAGTTTGACATTCTATACACATTTTACAAAGTTATATTAGCTCAGTGTGGTTTAAGATATGCTTTAGCTATGATTTACTAAGGTCATCTACTTGTTGTTTATTTAGCTTGTTATACTCTAAAAGGACTCTGATGTTACGTTTGTTCCACGAAAGCCGTTTGTTTATGTTGTTACTGCAGAAACCATCTAAATAAACTTATTTAAACTTATTTAAACTTCAACTTCAGGTAAAAGTGAAAATATTCTCCAAGATTACAGAAAACACTTGAATTGTAAAAACATCCTTAAAACAGACATGGCGATGTGTTCTGACAGTGATTCAGAAGCGTGAGACATGATCAGTTATAATCAGCAATAGCGCCCTGTTTTTATTCAGTTAGTTTGACACCGCTGTATTTATCCAATCATGATCGGTGACAACGCAGATATGCAAATAAGAACATTAAGCCATGCAGGGTTTAGTAATACACAGCAGTGGTTCTCAAACTGTGCCAGAGGGGCTCCAGTTTTATGACTTTTTATAAAATAAATTAATTTCTGTGTAATTAAATCTCAGAAAATTAAGGCTACTAACCAACATCACTACATTTTGTTTAATTCAAATATAAAGTTTTGCAATGTTTTATGTCATACATTTTCTTTGGGGGACCACACAGGGATGCACGCCGAAATAGTTTGAGAAGCACTGATGTACCGTGTAAAATATCAGATTATGAATAACCAGGATACTCTCTTAACCCCCGGTACAGTATGAGCAGTGTGAAATTCATCCATCATAAAAGTAAGACTCCAGTGAGTTAAAAAAACTGTATGTCTTATGAAGTGATACGATAGACTTCACATTCAGCTTATTAAGCAATCAAAACTAAGTTTTAATGGTGCAGGTACTTTTAAATGACCATAATTTGCTTAATTTTTTACCGATTTTCAAATGGTTTGGTTTGTTATAAACATCAAAGATGTACCTATGACACTGCATACTTATTCTAAAAAAAAAATCATGAAACATGTTAAAGCATCCAGCATTATAGCCACGTTAATAACGTTTGTAAGAAACCAAACCTTTTGAAAATTGAGCAAGTACCTATATCATTAAAACTCAATGCTACGAGTGAGCGAGCGCCCTGTGGTAAGATGGACACTAGGTGATGATGTTAGAGACTCTGCCATAACACATCTAGCCTTTATACATATCTATGATCAAAACATTGCAGCATGTTGAATATCACTGGTGCTCGTGTCACATGATGAAACAACCATTATTGTAGTTCTTTGGGTTCTTAGGATGCGCTTCAAAGCTGGGAGGATTTAGGATATTATTTAATATAACTCTGACTGAGTTCAGTAAGTCATGCCAAACTCACTTGACTCCTGCAGAGAAGGACACCACAGGAAAAAAGAGTCCGTCTGAGTTAAAGTTCTCAAACATTCCCTGTACAGGCTGTCCATTGATCCGGAATGAGATGCTGGGAGCGCTGAGATCCAGACAGCAGCTGACCACATCCTCCGCCCGTAACAGGTGCTGATTGGGTGAACTCACAGACCGGGCAACACAACCTATCAATCAAAGCTCATGTTATGTTTAAAACTATCACATTGTGCTATTATGAATAATGTCATTTTAATACCATCAGCAAGTTTTCCACACAGAGATAATGTGAAGAGACAGAGGTGATCATCTATACTGCACACTTCACTCATTGTAATGCTATTATTATATTTATTGATATTTTCTGAAAGACTGAATGTTTCTAACAGCAGTGTGCCATAATATTATCACATCATCAAGTGATACACTGCATCTTTATTTCTGCAAATCATTTCCAATAATCATATATTCTGCTCATATATAAATTTAGGGTTAGGTTTATTCAAAAAGAATGATTCAAATAAAATGATGATTAGACATACTACTCAGATGTGTGTCACGCACACTGTATGCTGACCCTTACGTGTTTAAAGCAAAGCATACCAAGGCATTTATTCATACATACAAACAAACGACAAATTTCAGTCCCTCTCACCTGCCCACAGGTGCAGCCCATCAAAGCTATACGAGTACAGATCATCTCCAACACCGTTCCCACCCCAGCCCTCTCCACCGCCCGGATATGGACAGTAACCCTGTGTGGAAGCCCAGCCAACCCTCAGGTGTGTGGCTTCGGCCGTCACAAACGGGTCCACGTGGTCCACGATGAGCTCATAATACCACTTCTTGTACTGGGCCGAACCTTCGCTCACACCCAGGAAGATGTTGGGTCTCATGCTGAGGTAAAGACAGAGATGAGAGGATGAGACGAAAGCACGAGGTCCAGGTGCAAAGAACGACGCGTTGACCTCCGTTTACCTGCTGACGTGATTGACGAGTCGAGTCTGCAGCAGGAGATCTCTGCCGGGTAGGAGGTTATCACAGATCAGATGCTGATTCGAGCGGACCGCCACGCCGTGACAAACACACAGTGAACATAACACATCCAGAACCTGCAGATACACAAGATACAAACTAATCTACAGTAGAATAAATCTTTGATAAATTAGTTAACTGCATTACAAACTACTAACTAATAATTCATCTTACACACAATTGATGTGCTATTTAAAAGACCAAATCTTATTCAAATGGTTTGCTTCAATTAAAAAAGGAAAAATATAATTTCACTGGAATAATCTAAGACGTACTATAAAAGTGTGTTTCCTTATTGTTTGATGGACGTCTCTAAAATGAGCAACGATTGAACTTTTCAATATTAAGAAAGCTTCATAAATAACAGAGCTGCTGTCACATTACTAAAAAATGACTGAAACACACAAACATAGACACACAGAAAGAGAAAAAGATGAGTCGCTGTAAAACCCTCACTTCACCTTATGGTTGCGTCCGTGTTTGTCCAGGAGAGAGATGATGGATTTGATGTGTCCTTCTTTAATGATGTTCAGAGCTTCTGGACTCTCCACCAAAACACAGTGCAACACCTCCAGAATCCCTGAAGACACACAACACACAATAATAAACAAAAACACAATGGCTTATGTGTGATTTAGACATATTCATTAATACACACAGAGAGACATCACACAATATGTGTGCTCCAGCATACTGCACATATCCCAGATGAGACACAAATATACATCACAAACTTAACATCTAACAGCAGAAAACATCAGCAGTATGTGAGAGCCTTAAAAATGCTTGACTGACTCAAGATCAGTCTGAGAGATTTACCGCGGTGAACATGAATCACACAGAGTGACACCTCCTTTATTCTGGGTGTGTCATATAGACAACTAATCTCTCTCTCTCTCTCTCTCTCTCTCTCTCTCTCTCTCTCTCTCTCTCTCTCTCTCTCTCTCTCTCTCTCTCTCTCTCTCTCTCTCTCTCTCTCTCTCTCTCTCTCTCTCTCTCTCTCTCTCTCTCTCTCTTTTCATCTGTACATAAACATTAATCATTGCATTGCAATCCTTCACAGCTGAAGCTCTGTCAGTTCATCATATCTGACCTAAAGTCACACGGCTCTGTCTGTGAGCTCTGTTACTGCTCTTATTCAAGATTATCAATCTAAAACAAACACTATGGGACAGATTTACAACATAAGGGATATTACTGAGAGGGGTCATTTCAGAAAAGCACTGTGATTTACTGACACATGCAGGTTAAAGAACACAGGCGCAAAAATCTTATTTCCATAATAACCAACACAATTTAACAAGAGCAGCGTGAATGAGTGTTTGGTTTAAGACGTGTGTTTTTTAGGAGTTAAAGGCGGGGTCCATGATCTCTGAAAGCTAATGTTGACATTTGAACATAGACCCGTCCCACACACTGATCTATATAAATGACTGGATTGAACATAGAACGCTTAACGTAACAGCGTGAGGTGAAGCCAGCGCAGAGTTCGAGCGGACATCTTGGTATACCCAACCGGCAGACGGCGTCATTGACTTACATTCAAAATCATGTTTAAAATTCACCCGCTTTACAGCGTATCAGTCACGCAAGATTATTTTTAGGATATGTGTATGTAAATTAACTGTTAATTCTGGTGTTATTTGCAATGTTTATGTTTAAATCGGGCAGGATAATGGATTTATAAAAAACGTTAAGGTGAGTGTGTCTGCTGTGTTCTGTTAATGACACGCGTATAAATAAAGTTTTTTTGACATTCAGCTACACGGTCAGCATTATTTGTCTAAATAAGTTTAGGTAACTTGTAAGTTTAGATAACATAAAACCAGCAAATTATTGCATGCACATACGGTACGAAGTATGATTATTTATTTAGATTTCAGAATGAGCACGTTTGTCATTAATAGTAAATATGCTGCGGTCTGTGCGCTGATCTGATACTGTAATAAAGATGAATGTATAATAACTGATTAAAAACTAATATGTACAACTTTCAGTAAATAACTATGTACATGCTTAGGACGTTTGTGTTGTAATAATGTACAGGGTAACTTTAGATATAAAAACAGAGACTAGTAAAGTGATGTTTTATCATTAAAATCTGACAACGTCCATTGATTTAATAGAATGTTTGGGTATACCAACATGGCAGCGCGGTGGCTTCACAGTTGTGACGTCATGCGCAATCCAGTCATTTATATAGATCAGTGGTCCCACACATATGCAAGCCAGGCAACAATGTCGGTTGGTAGACACGCCCCTTACTGCTGATTGGCTGCAAGTGTGTTTTGGTACTCGGCCCGACCTATTTTCCAAAGTGTTTTTCAAAAATCATGCACCCCACCTTTAAATAATGGTGCAAATACCAGTGAGTGGACGAGTGCAAACCTTAGTAAACATGTTGTGTGATTCATTTAAATAATCTTCTCACATTAATTTCATGTTTGAAAGGGAAACTCCTAAAAATGCATACGCAGTAAAATCAGACGCAATAACAACTTCAAGTCCACGTCTTTCTCTGGCTGTTTCTCAATATGCGTTCTTCAGTGATTTTGCGTCCTTGTGTCCTCGCTCTACGTCATCATTAACTGTCGAAGTTCAATTCCAATTCTCAAGAACACAAGTACAGAGGACGCATGAAAATACCCTGAATGTGTTCTTAATTTCGAGGATGCATCGAGAGCAGACTTGCGTGCTGAAACTGGGGAGGTCACGTGACCAACAGGAAGATCGCACACATCTCAATTATCACAAGTGCATTCTGTGTTCTCGTGACCTTTTGAGTTCGTTCTTCCAAGGTCGCCTAGCAAGACCAATCTCCACAAGAATGCAAGTCCATTATTTGCGTTCTTGAAATTGAGAAACAGCCACTGTGTGTCTTTAGTACACCTGACAGTCAGTAAAGTCAGTGAGTAAATCTGGCAGTACAAGTTTCTTCTTCTGTGGTGTCCAAATAAAGATTTATCAAAATTGTTAAAGAAAAACTCTGTCAGAGAGGAAGATTAATACATGTATACACTAATATTATTAAAATATACAATTATTTATTAATAACTCTAGTAGCTTTAAGTCGATAAGCTTGAATACAGCACACGTGGATCAATGGCCTACAGTACATTAATAAGAGTTGAAGTAATGAGCTCTCAATTATTTGTGTTCCACAGAAGAAATCTTTCATAGATGTTATTGAAGTTCATACCAGATGAGGCTTCCAATCTCTCCAGACGACTGATCAGCCAATCCAAAGAGCTGGAAAACTGTGCACAATTCTTCCTGTTTCCTCTGATAAGAGCAGCTATATGGATAGAGAGAGATAGAAAGAGAGAAAGAGAGAGAGGTCTTGTGTTTTCCGAACATATTGATGTGTAAAGTGCTGATCAGAGGAATAGATGGAATTATGGCTCATACCCAAGAGCTCATAGAGAGAGTTCAGGATGGATTTCCAGGATTCTCCTGCTTCCCTTCCTGCCACGTCTGCAAAATGAGCCGCACTGCTGTAGACATGTAAGCGATCGATACACTCCAGCACCAGGTTTATCATTCCCTAGAGAGAGAGAGAGAGAGATCATCTAACACAAAACCATCAGGAACAGATGCATGCAAACACATTCACACACCTGCAGGAAACTCTATTAAACTTTTAATTGTGTTTCATCCAAGCATTCACTTTGCATTAAGACTTCAATCACAATTAAACAAAAGATTTGAGCTATAAAATGAATGTGGATAGCAGCGCTCAGATCGTTTGATGGTAATTGTAATTGTATTAAACTCTTCTTAATGAATCCGAGTATGATAGTTGTGATTCCCACCTCCTCCTGAAACAGATTCTGTCTGCTCTTGAGCGCTCGGAGTCGATTCTGTTTGTCCTCGTGCTCCAGATGATCATCGGGTGGCTGGAAGTAACCAATCAGATCCTGCAGACTCAGACTGACCGATTCGATTGGGAGATCGAGCGTTGACGTCTTTCCTTTCTTACTCAGAGTATCAAGACCTCTGCGCTCATGAAGAAAATGTAGGACTGTTACCAAAAAAACTGTGTGTGTGAAGCTGTATGTTGTATTGGCACAGGCACTGCTGATGAGTCTGTTATAATCATTACAAGCATTTTCATCTGAAAATTAAAACTAGAATCCCTAACGATGATGTTTCTTCATACACACAAAACAAAAAGTCCTTCTGTAGATGTGTGTGTTACCTGATGAAGCGATTGAAGAGGAAGACTGTGCTGCGTATGACACGAGCTGTGCGGGACTCTTCATGTTGTGACCGTGACAGTGTCAAACCATCATCCATGTGACCCTCATGATGCATGATAGCCTAAAACACACAAACACTGAGTTATACTGTACACACACACACCTTTTCAAGTTCATACACACACATAATGACTCATACAAACACACACACACACTTAAAGTGAGTCCATCTGTGCATCTTTGCATGTTGTCTGCCCATCTGCCCTCATAATAGTGCAAATGTTTTATACTGTACGTCTCTGCTTAGAAATGTTTCATAAATACATCCCGAATCCAGCACACACTCCTTCATTTAGCATAAACTGACTTTATTGTCTTCACATCATTAATTCTTTCATTTTGAGTGTTTTTATCAATAAATTAAAGTCGTACTTTTACACTAAATCAAATCTTGAAATGAAAACCCTACATATAGTTGCTTCAGTAAATCATTGCACCTTTCTCTGCACTCCGCCCATGCGAGCACATTTGGCATCCACCGATTGGTAGGTGAGCCAGAGGGCGGAGTCCACATGTTGGATATAACAGACAGAGTCGCCGTATTTAATATCCGGAACGCCCATCCCATCCACCTCCTTCCTCAGACCAAAGTCCAGCTTCTCCTGCAGATGGATGAGAGGGAATCATGGGTAAACACTGATGATGTCATCAAAGAGCGTGCACATCTTTATGTAAATGAAGTAATCGAGTTGTTGGGCAGAAGAACTTCGTCTCACTTTTGAGGAACGGAAGCAGAAGGCCGTCGACTTGACGTCTGCTTTCTCTTTGTCCATCAGCAAAAGCCCTTGATCGTCCATCATGCTGAGATACTTGCCGGTGGTCACGTGACGTAACCGAAACGGCTGACCCCAGCGAATATGACTACCGCTCCACCTGCAAACAGCGAGAGGAGATGGTGTTTTAACAAAAATCCTGCGTGCAGGATCCTGTGAGCGCATTCGACAACATACTGCTGTACACACCAAACCATTCAACCAGCAGCTGTCAGAACATAAGAGTTTCATACTGTATGTGCTGCATATCAAATCCTCTAAACGAGTTCTCTCCAGCGGGTCAATTTGTGATTCAAAAGAGAAAAGTCACACTAAGTAAAACTGTGTTAGTTTTGGGTCTGTGCTTTGGCCCCAACCCCAAAATGTCACTTTGATGAAATGGTTCCAGTTACAGCGATGTGAGATTATTTTTAGACACTAAAGATCAGAACTCGGCGTTTCTTGCTGGAGTGATAAAGTAAAGAAATCTGTGTGTGTGTTATTTCTGAACTGATGACCTGCAGTGTGTAATTAAAAGCTCGATGGGTATGCAAACGCTCCTGGTGTCAGCAGGGTCAAACATGACATCATTCTGCAGAGGTCACCTGAGATTACAGTAGCACGTATTAGTATGACATCATTTCTCTGATACAGTGTTTTACAAGGTTAAGAGGGAATGAATACTATTGAGATAAAAAAAATCAAACTTCTAAAACATAAAAATGTATTTATTTTATGTCTTTGAAATGATTATTAACATTAAAATTGATATTCTAGTAGACTCCTAAAAGATCACAAAAGTCTCTTAAGTCAGTGGCGGCTGGTGACTTCTCTTCTAAATAAGTGTTCAGAGTGTTATGTGTGTTGCTTGTCATTTTAAAATGTCTTTGTTGCATCATGTGAACCTATGTGCATCATGCATCATTTCAAAATAAGTGCCTGTTGCAAACAGTTTATGATAAAAGAGACGCTCACGTTCACAAAAGACACTTAACACTAAACTCTGATTACACATGAGATCTGGCAAACGTGAGCGTCTCTTTTATCATAAACCCTTTTGACGTGTGTGCAGCAGGTACATATTTTGCAAGACGCATGATGGTTTACATGACTTGCCGAACACATATTTTCATATGACAAACCACACACATGATGGGCTACATACATGTTGTGATAAGCTTCACATGCACTCGAAAAAGAAGTCCCCGGCCGCCACACTGACTAAAGTATTCGCAAAGATAAACTCATTAATTTTGTCCAATCAAATCCTTTCTAGAATGTTCATCTCCCGCCATAATCATTAACTAGCTGTACTGTTAAAAGGCTGTGACTTTGTGAAGATAGTAAAGTGAAGTCATATTTGGAGCACTGATTCTGGATCAGTTATAGCTGTAATTCAGTGCAGGACATGAGGGCGTTACTGCAGAGAAACTTCTAGAAGTCATCAGACGCTGCTTGCATCCCAGTTTACCTGCTCGTCGTCCTACATACGCTTGTGTTTAAGATCAGGGTCAGTGTGGTCTATATCAGAACATGAAGAAACTTTAAAAGGTTGGTGCATTTTGTGTTCAGTAAAAAAACTATCTTTATCTAAAGTCCCTTTAACTTTTTCCTCACCATTAATGAGTTATCTCGTCAATTAAGAAAAACGCTTTCCTTTTTTTTTACGTCAGTTCAGTTCAGCAATGCATATTTCAACTATTATCCACTAAGTGGCGCTCTCATACAACTTATAAAACACTAAATCATCCACTGATCCAAAAACAGTAAAAACTCTGTGTATGTTTTAATCATCACTTTGAATCTGATCTCTAACAACAGTCTGTTACAAAACTACTAAAAATTTGTTTAGCTTTTTACTCAAAATTTTTTATTTTTGAAGAAACTTACCCATATTTGAGAGGTGATATAAAGAGAACAAATGAAAGCAGAGGGTCTGTTCTTTCATTTCAAATATTGTATGTTTATATATTTAAAGAAGAACATTTTTTGGAAGGCATTACATTTTTGTAAAAATAAAAATGTTGGTGCTGGCTGGCAACTTTAAAAAAAACACACTGGCGGGGAAAGAGTTAAGACGAGTTTTCCGAGTTGACATCTCTGTGCAGCATTTTCAGTCAAATGACACCACGTGCTATCTACTACAATCATTTGATCGTAATAAATCAACAATTATGTCTGATTATCAAGTGAACAGAGTCTGATTTAATGCTGAACTGTATGTATATGTATATGAGTAAATAGTAAGAAGTGACTTACGCCACTCGCAGTGTCTCCAATCTCCACAGAGATCTGGCGTGAATCGACACGGCCCCGCCCTCATAATGTACTGTCCTGAAAAACAACACAAAGTCAATTCAATAAAAGTGTCTTTACATTAATCTGGGTTATTCATCTACTGGATAATGTAGGGGCCGTGTTCTGGCTTGGACCCAGAAATTGTATTCTTCTTCCTTTATTTCTTTACGCCATTCCAGCATTTAATCCATACACAAGTTGGGGGAGGGACAATTTGGCATCTCAAATTTGCCTAACTTGCATGTTTTTGGCCTGTGGGAGGAAACGGAGTAAATTCATGCTGACACAGAGATAACATGCAAACTCCACACAGAAAGGCCACCTGACCTAGCCGGGGCTTGAACCGAGGACCTGTGAGGCAACAGTGCTACCCACTAAGCCAAGAAATTGTATTCATTATGTCACAAGTTAACAAGCAACTTGCATTTTGATAAATGGAAACTATAAATTAAAGCAACTAACAAAAATTCCTGAAATTCCCTGACTTTAATGTCTGGAAAAGACCTTTAAAAATTCCATGATATTCCAGAAATCATGGGAACCCTGCAGAATACAGAAATACTGAAAAACATTCATTTATTTCTGTAATAATTTCTGTGTAGGTGTCAGCGGGCATCTCTGAAACCTGACCTGCGCTGTTCTTCTCCGTGTTCTCCTGACGGAACCGTCAAACATTCGTCCATGTGACCGTGAAGCAGCCGGAGAACATCTCCACCAATCAGAAAGCCTGAAACACATCATCATCATCATCAGGTCATCTGATGTGTAAATGCCCTGCCCTAGTTTCAGTTTATTGGGTTACCTGCATGGATTCTTCAAAGGTCAGATTCTTAAATAAATGTGTTTGATCTCACTCAGTCTTAAGTATGTGGTTTTGGTCAAGAATGTTTATGTGTTTGTGGTAGTGACTACTGACCACACGTTTACTGTAAAAACCACTACAGCTTTCACTTAAAGAGTTCAGTGGTTATTACACACACAATCAAACACACACATCACACTGACCCTGAGCCACTTCACTCCCCGAGCAGATTGGTGCTACACTCCACAGGGTTTGCTGGAAAGCTGCATCCACATGCAAACTTCCATTACCATACGACAAATGCTGAAACACAGAGAGAAAAGAGAAGAGATAAACCTTAACCCTTTAAAGACTGATTGTCTTCATCACTCCAGCAGAACATCACTGAATGTCTCTCTGTCTGCACACATATCCAAAAATCCTGAAGATTTCTGATTTAATTTGAGTAAAAGAACTCACCAGATAGCGTTCAGATGAGACACTGACCAGAATGAGATCATCACCGACTCTCACTTTCTCTCCTTCTGATCTCTGTTTGGATGCTGGATGTATGGTCCACCAACAGGCCTCACCTGCACAAAGAAACACACACATTAGATGAAAACCGCCTTCATTTTCTTTATTTCTCTGAGTCACACATAAATAACTTAATGAAGTGGAAACAGGTTGAGAGTTCATCACCTGTGGTGTCTTCCTGAAGCCCCACATCAAACGCCAATTTATCTGTAGAAGAGCGAGCCGTCGATAGACAGCACAGATACTGAAGAGAAAAACACAACACATCAATCACACACACACACACACACAGATGAGATACACAACTAAATACACACTCACCATCCCACTGTAAGAGTGTCGCAGTAAAACAGCATGACCATACAACAGTGTGCGATGACCTCCACCCTGAGCCGTCTGAAACACAACACACAACACAACAAAAAAGAGCATTCAACACACACAACTTCAACAGTGAGGTCAGCGAGGTGCGTGCGTGTGTGTGTGTGTGTGTGTGTGTGTGTGTGTGTGTGTGTGTGTGTGTGTGTGTGATCATGTTATTATGAGGCTTTGAAATATTTAACCTGACTAAAATGACACATTCAATATAAAAAATGACTTTTACTTAGTACTTTTGTCTTATTTTCAGTACAAATATCTTCTTAAATTAAGATATATATTCTTGATGAGCAAAATGACCTAAGATATTTTTTAGACAAGAATATAACATTTTTGTGAATTTGTATTTAAAACAAGCAAATAAATCTGCCAATGCCTTATGAACATTCTTCTTGAATTAAGTGTTTTTATTTCAAGGTTTTTTTCTTACTCTATTGGCAGATTTATTTGTTTGTTTGCACAAATTTAACTTAAATGCGATGTTTTTGCCTAAAAACTTGATTTTTTTCTTAGGTCATTTTCACCAGAGTCACACAACTACTTTAAACACACACTTTGAACAGCCTAACAAAACACACACTGTTATATAAGCCTATAACTCAACAACATTATATAAACATAAACATAAACATAAACATAAACAAGTGTGCACATCAGATTTAAAATCAGTCCTGATTCACACACTTTACAGACACCTGGGGTCTTTCACAGTATGTTTGTGTAACTATAACTCAAGTTCTGATGGAATGTGATCTAACAAAACTGCATAAAAAACTGAACGTTTCACATTAAGAGCTCATCTCATCTCATCTCATGCTTGTGAATCAGATTATAGGTGCAGTTCTGCTGTAGGACGAGAACACACACACACACGATATACACACATACAGCATCATCCCCTACCTTCATCATGAATTTCTGTGGCCCATGAGAGGAAAAAACACACTGTTAATATCACAACAAGACATCCAGTTAAACTCCCTGATTCACATCAAATCAAACATCTGCAGCTCATTCATACTGAACTGAACAAAACTCTTCACCGGATGCAGTGTTTATTCTTCTGTACACCACCTGATCTTAATGTGAGGAGGTCATTTTACCTCAACATACTACATGCATATCTTGTGTTGTGTATGTGTTCTGTTGAATAACTGACGGAGACAGATGCAGCTGACACGCGCACACACACACACACACACACACACACACACGCACGCACGCACGCACACACACACACACACACACGCACGCATGCACGCACGCACACACACGCGTCAGGTGAATAAGCAATAACCAGTGATTGATCAACACACATCTCAACACATAATCAGACTGCTTCACATAACAGTTTGTGGGTTTCTCTCAATCATACAGTAAGTATTTGTGAATTCATTATTTGTTAAGTGCTGAAATATTGACATTATCTCAGAGGAGATCCATGAATGTCTTTATAGTTTTTATATTCAAAGCAGAAGAGTTGAATCCTGTAATACATGAATGAACAGCTGATCTTTATCTAACTGCAAAACCTTTTAAATAAAAATAAATCAAATATATCAATGCCCATTTTATGACTTAAACATTTGACTGTATAGCAAACTGTTTTACAATCATATGTATTATTATTCTGTGTACACTATGCTGAATACAGATCAGTTCATATACAAAGTTTATATCACAGACGTGATATTGTCATCTTAAAACCACAATTACACATCTTCATCTTTCAACTAAATTTAGAGGGAGAAGAGATCCTGAATAAACACACATGACAACATCAACACAACAGAGGATTCATGGCAATCATGTAAGTTACAGTAGTAATCGTTTAGACTGATATGCTGATCTCAGATCAGATGATATTGAAAGCATGGGATGCACAAATTATAAAATCAGATGGACAGTGTATGTGTGTGTGTGTGTGTGTGTGTGCATGCTTGTGTGTGTGTGTGTGTGCGCGTGTGTGTGTACACGTACCCATCTCTCCATGTCTATATGCTGTTGTAATGGAGGCAGAAAGGAAAGAACAGCAGAATGACAGAATGAAACATCATGATTGTTGTAATCAGACATCAACATCAGACTCCTTCAGTCCGAGCAGATGGAGACGCTACAATCTTTTACTTTACAGTTTCTCTTACATGTAGATGTCTCATAAAGACGTTTTAACTGTACTGTGTGAAAATGTATTTAAAACAGGAAGGTTTCTTGTATTACTGTAATCAGAATTCATGGGAGGCTAAACTTTTGTGATAAATAACACATTTGGGATTTTAAGTGAAATAATATATTTTTGGTCACAATTTAGTTTATGGTCCAGTTCTCACTATTAACTACTAATTAGTGCTTTATAAGGTAGTTGTTAAGTTTATTGGGTAAAGATTAGGGGATGCAGAATAAACATCCACATGTGCTTTGTAAGTTTCTAATATCTGTTACAGTTTTTTACGATTGCTTACACACAAAATCTTTTCGTGTCACACGATTTTTGAAAGCTCTCACTCAAAGTGCAAAACTACATGCCAAATCTTCAAAAGCATAAGCTATTTAACTCAGTTTTCAATTGCATAAAACACTTTTTTCAAAACACTACACACAATTCTCTACCTAAAACACAAAGATCACTTGCTTTCCTTTTCCAAACACAACCAATCAAAATGCTACACTTATTCACCAGGTCACACAGACACATTCCTCACATGTGCAAACAATAAATGCTTAACTGATCACTAACCAATCACTGCTTTACTTTACAGTAGTATAGATAGGCCTATAAATAGGTCAAAGGTCAGATAACCTGTTTTGGCAATCTGCACCCCACCCCCCTGCCAATTCCTGGACCGTAAAGAATATACTTTTGGTTTACATGTTTATATGCTAATGTATACTACAGTAATGTTTGGACTAATAAATATGTTCTGTTTCTACATTGTATTGGTGTTTCCGGTGTACTTGTTACCCCTCTCGGCAGATTACTTTCACTGTAGAACATTGTATTGAAATGTAGATATAAGCACATGAAAGACTAAAGAGCTTTAGATTTGAACAGCACTGTTTACATGATATATCCAAAAATGTGTAATTATGAAAGAAGTGTTTTGATGCAAATGCTTGATTCTGACATGTGTTTGTGCTATTTTGAATGCAGTGTTGCATTTTGAAGGAGATGTGAGCTACTTTGCATTTTGTGTGTGCAGTTTTGAGAATTGTGTGTCGAGTTTTGAAAAAAGAAGACTTCGTTTTGAAAACGTGTGTAAGCAATTAGTAAAAACTGTAATATCCCAGTAATTGACATGCTAATAAACAATTAGTTATTAATAGTGAAAATTGGCCCTATTTTCATAACTACTTTTACTTTTGAGATGAAATATGACATGTTTTTATAAAGTATTTGTAATATAGCTGTGTTGATGTTCACACACACACACATTTTCAGAGGTCAAAGTTCACCTTCTGCTCGTGAATGAATAAAACGTTGATGTTTAATTCTTCAAATACTGAGATCATAAAACATGAAACATTTGTTTCCATTATGTGATCAAAGTATTTCAAATGAATTATTAAAGCATTAAAACATGAAGCTAAAATGACCAAACATCTACATCAGACCTTAAATCACAGACATCTCATTCATCTCATTAATATTGACACAGGTGATGTACTTTACAATAACAATCCATTTGTTAATATTAGTTATCAACACTTACTAAAACATTAGTTAATGGACAATAAACTAACATGAATAAATTAAGAATAGTTGTATTAGTATGTAGATAGTTAGCTCATGTTAGCTGTGTTAATGAATGAACTCAACAGTATGTACAGTAGTTTAAATCAGACTGAAAGTCTCTCCACGATCTCTGCTGAAGATTTACTGAACATCATCTTCATCTGTGATCTTCAGCGCAAAACAACATGAGAATGTGTGAATGATGACTTTGAATGAAGTTTTGCTGTTCAAATATTCTTATAACACTTGTGATGTAACATGGATAAATAGAGCCGCTCATCTCTTATATAACAGAGAACTACAACATACTGAGTGTGTGTGTGTGTGTGTGTGTGTGTCACTGTGTGTGTGTCACTGTGTGATGTGGGTGTTTTGGTGCAGTTTGCCCAACCCTGCTGAACAAAGGGGAATCTCTCTCTCTCTCTCTCTCTCTCTCTCTCTCTCTCTCTCTCTATTAATTGAGTTCTATTAATGTCATTTCCATCACATCCTCCATACACCTGTAAATGTGTAAATGTGATTATGCCAACTGGACCTGATAGAGAACAGGCATCGTAAAGTGTGACTGGGAGACAATTAAAACCAACGAGTCTTTCTGATCTTCCATTTTCATCCTGCACATGGGACGACTATTCACACACAGACAGACACGTCTACATCAGCAGGATCTCTCTCTCTTTCACACACACATACACACACAAACACACACACGCATGCACACACACACACACACAATTCATAGTACTTATAATTCAGGGTTTTGTATGAATCTATTCCTGTGAATTAAACATGAATTCTAGAATTGATCCAGAAAACAGAGAAGTTTCCAGATGAAACCATCAGACACACTAAAATCCCTTTTTTTTCTTTCTTAAAAAAATCACCAGCAGATTTAATTTTACTTTTATTTTCAATGAGATTTGCCATTTTTGCAACAAATATTTAATTACTGTACAGTCAAAAACCCAGATTTGTTTGAGTTTATTTTGTTACATAACATTAAATTAAAACATAATGTAGAAATTGAACAGAACTGAATGAAGTTTTGCGCCTCTAATGCATATAAAGTTGTGGGACAGTAAAGTACCATACTCATGTAAAGTCCCTCATGTAGACATAAGTTTGATCAAATCTTTGTTTCGATGATAACTGAGGGAAATAAACCATAATGACAACAGATTCTGACGGCAAACCTTTTATTTTACTGTCAGATTTATGATGTGTTTTAATGTCAGCACACTTCAGAGGGTACCTACCCAGTGTTCACTATCTGAATCTAACACTGATATTGTCTGCAGGTACAATCGCAGGTGAATTAATTACATAATCGCCAAAAGCCTCAATGACAGCTGTGGATTTGTGCTCTTTTCTGTGTGTTTTAGCAGTATGTTTAGGTACCAAATGCAGCGGTGAATCAGTGATTTTAAATTGATAAGTTGACATGTTCGTTTCGTTGACATGTTTGGTTCATTTCGCTGTTCGTTTTGACACAGAAATTAAACTCTTTTTCATTTTCCAATGAGAAACATATTCACACTTTGACCCTTACAAGAGTTTATAAGACTCACACCCAGCTTTTTCTTCTACCCCAATATTGAAATATATTTTAGATGAATGTTGTGAAGATGTTTTTGTAAATGGCGTAGACTCACCCCTTCAGCTCGTTCCTCTGTGTTGGCCAGCATCTCCTGTAGCGCTCGTACAGACAGCGACTGCTCCAACACAAAGGTACATATAGAGAGATCCGGAGGAACATTCTGGAAAAACACAACAAACATTTAAAGATCTGCACTGATAATTAAAAGATGGAAATTCAAACACAAATAAATAAAACATATCAAATCTCATATGTGCCTACAGTAGAGTACATGTACAATAATCAGGAATAATGTCCAAGAGAAATATTATCAGTCTGATAAAAGAGGTGTACCATTAGAAAACAGAGAGAAAGAGAGATCATTCATCAGTTTAGGCCTGAGCAGTCAGACACAATTACATTCTCTCTCTCTCACAGACATTATTAAGTGTCTTACTGAGAATCATCATTAAATTATTCTCACCCACAACAGTCTTTATATTGAAGAATCAATCAAATCTCTCACTTGCTAAATTGAGACGCATGTGAGGTTTCATGTGCAGATTTAAACTCACTCAGTGTCTCACTTGTTGTCCAACATTGTATTAATTTCTATCCATATTGATCATATGTATGTGGAACTGTTATTGAATGTTTATTTGGATCATTCATTTATCTAAAACTAACATTCATCATCTTGTGTGTGAGTGTCATTTGTGTAATAAAATAAACGCTCTTAAGGATTCAGTTTCATTTCATCACAGAACTCACTTTATTACAGCTACACCAGCAGAGAACAGACTGTTGATGTGAGACAGATTATGTGAGACGGATGTTGTGAAACAGATCATGTGAGACAGATTATGTGAGACAGATTATGTGAGACAGGTGATGTGAGACAGGTGTTGTGAGACTGTTGATGTGAGACAGGTGTTGTGAGACTGTTGATGTGAGACAGGTGTTGTGAGACTGTTGATGTGAGAGGTGTTGTGAGACTGTTGATGTGAGACAGGTGTTGTGAGACTGTTGATGCGAGAGGTGTTGTGAGACTGTTGATGTGAGACAAGTGTTGTGAGACTGTTGATGTGAGACAGGTGTTGTGAGACTGTTGATGTGAGAGGTGTTGTGAGACTGTTGATGTGAGACAGGTGTTGTGAGACTGTTGATGCGAGAGGTGTTGTGAGACTGTTGATGTGAGACAAGTGTTGTGAGACTGTTGATGTGAGACAGGTGTTGTGAGACTGTTGATGTGAGAGGTGTTGTGAGACTGTTGATGTGAGACAGGTGTTGTGAGACTGTTGATGCGAGAGGTGTTGTGAGACTGTTGATGTGAGACAAGTGTTGTGAGACTGTTGATGTGAGACAGGTGTTGTGAGACTGTTGATGTGAGACAGGTGTTGTGAGACTGTTGATGTGAGACAGATGTTGTGAGACTGTTGATGTGAGAGGTGTTGTGAGACTGTTGATGCGAGAGGTGTTGTGAGACTGTTGATGTGAGACAAGTGTTGTGAGACTGTTGATGTGAGACAGGTGTTGTGAGACTGTTGATGTGAGACAGGTGTTGTGAGACTGTTGATGCGAGAGGTGTTGTGAGACTGTTGATGTGAGACAAGTGTTGTGAGACTGTTGATGTGAGACAGGTGTTGTGAGACTGTTGATGTGAGAGGTGTTGTGAGACTGTTGATGTGAGACAGGTGTTGTGAGACTGTTGATGCGAGAGGTGTTGTGAGACTGTTGATGTGAGACAAGTGTTGTGAGACTGTTGATGTGAGACAGGTGTTGTGAGACTGTTGATGTGAGACAGGTGTTGTGAGACTGTTGATGCGAGAGGTGTTGTGAGACTGTTGATGTGAGACAAGTGTTGTGAGACTGTTGATGTGAGAGGTGTTGTGAGACTGTTGATGTGAGACAGGTGTTGTGAGACTGTTGATGCGAGAGGTGTTGTGAGACTGTTGATGTGAGAGGTGTTGTGAGACTGTTGATGTGAGACAGGTGTTGTGAGACTGTTGATGCGAGAGGTGTTGTGAGACTGTTGATGTGAGACAAGTGTTGTGAGACTGTTGATGTGAGACAGGTGTTGTGAGACTGTTGATGTGAGAGGTGTTGTGAGACTGTTGATGTGAGACAGGTGTTGTGAGACTGTTGATGCGAGAGGTGTTGTGAGACTGTTGATGTGAGACAAGTGTTGTGAGACTGTTGATGTGAGACAGGTGTTGTGAGACTGTTGATGTGAGACAGGTGTTGTGAGACTGTTGATGTGAGACAGATGTTGTGAGACTGTTGATGTGAGAGGTGTTGTGAGACTGTTGATGTGAGACAGGTGTTGTGAGACTGTTGATGCGAGAGGTGTTGTGAGACTGTTGATGTGAGACAAGTGTTGTGAGACTGTTGATGTGAGACAGGTGTTGTGAGACTGTTGATGTGAGACAGGTGTTGTGAGACTGTTGATGCGAGAGGTGTTGTGAGACTGTTGATGTGAGACAAGTGTTGTGAGACTGTTGATGTGAGACAGGTGTTGTGAGACTGTTGATGTGAGAGGTGTTGTGAGACTGTTGATGTGAGACAGGTGTTGTGAGACTGTTGATGCGAGAGGTGTTGTGAGACTGTTGATGTGAGACAAGTGTTGTGAGACTGTTGATGTGAGACAGGTGTTGTGAGACTGTTGATGTGAGACAGGTGTTGTGAGACTGTTGATGCGAGAGGTGTTGTGAGACTGTTGATGTGAGACAAGTGTTGTGAGACTGTTGATGTGAGACAGGTGTTGTGAGACTGTTGATGTGAGACAGGTGTTGTGAGACTGTTGATGTGAGACAGGTGTTGTGAGACTGTTGATGCGAGAGGTGTTGTGAGACTGTTGATGTGAGACAAGTGTTGTGAGACTGTTGATGTGAGACAGGTGTTGTGAGACTGTTGATGTGAGACAGGTGTTGTGAGACTGTTGATGTGAGACAGGTGTTGTGAGACTGTTGATGTGAGACAGGTGTTGTGAGACTGTTGATGTGAGACAGGTGTTGTGAGACTGTTGATGTGAGACAGGTGATGTGAAACTGTTGATGTGAGACAAGTGTTGTGAGACTGTTGATGTGAGACAGGTGTTGTGAGACTGTTGATGTGAGAGGTGTTGTGAGACTGTTGATGTGAGACAGGTGTTGTGAGACTGTTGATGTGAGACAGGTGATGTGAAACTGTTGATGTGAGACAAGTGTTGTGAGACTGTTGATGTGAGACAGGTGTTGTGAGACTGTTGATGTGAGACAGGTGTTGTGAGACTGTTGATGTGAGACAGGTGTTGTGAGACTGTTGATGTGAGACAAGTGTTGTGAGACTGTTGATGTGAGACAGGTGTTGTGAGACTGTTGATGTGAGACAGGTGATGTGAAACTGTTGATGTGAGACAAGTGTTGTGAGACTGTTGATGTGAGACAGGTGTTGTGAGACTGTTGATGTGAGACAGGTGATGTGAAACTGTTGATGTGAGACAAGTGTTGTGAGACTGTTGATGTGAGACAGGTGTTGTGAGACTGTTGATGTGAGACAGGTGATGTGAAACTGTTGATGTGAGACAAGTGTTGTGAGACTGTTGATGTGAGACAGGTGTTGTGAGACTGTTGATGTGAGACAGGTGATGTGAAACTGTTGATGTGAGACAAGTGTTGTGAGACTGTTGATGTGAGACAGGTGTTGTGAGACTGTTGATGTGAGACAGGTGATGTGAAACTGTTGATGTGAGACAAGTGTTGTGAGACTGTTGATGTGAGACAGGTGTTGTGAGACTGTTGATGTGAGACAGGTGTTGTGAGACTGTTGATGTGAGACAGATGTTGTGAAACTGATGATGTGAGAGGTGTTGTGAGACTGTTGATGTGAGACAGGTGTTGTGAAACAGGTGATGTGAAACTGTTGATGTGAGACAAGTGTTGTGAGACTGTTGATGTGAGACAGGTGTTGTGAGACTGTTGATGTGAGACAGGTGTTGTGAGACTGTTGATGTGAGACAGGTGTTGTGAGACTGTTGATGTGAGACAAGTGTTGTGAGACTGTTGATGTGAGACAGGTGTTGTGAGACTGTTGATGTGAGACAGGTGATGTGAAACTGTTGATGTGAGACAAGTGTTGTGAGACTGTTGATGTGAGACAGGTGTTGTGAGACTGTTGATGTGAGACAGGTGATGTGAAACTGTTGATGTGAGACAAGTGTTGTGAGACTGTTGATGTGAGACAGGTGTTGTGAGACTGTTGATGTGAGACAGGTGATGTGAAACTGTTGATGTGAGACAAGTGTTGTGAGACTGTTGATGTGAGACAGGTGTTGTGAGACTGTTGATGTGAGACAGGTGATGTGAAACTGTTGATGTGAGACAAGTGTTGTGAGACTGTTGATGTGAGACAGGTGTTGTGAGACTGTTGATGTGAGACAGGTGATGTGAAACTGTTGATGTGAGACAAGTGTTGTGAGACTGTTGATGTGAGACAGGTGTTGTGAGACTGTTGATGTGAGACAGGTGTTGTGAGACTGTTGATGTGAGACAGATGTTGTGAAACTGATGATGTGAGAGGTGTTGTGAGACTGTTGATGTGAGACAGGTGTTGTGAAACAGGTGATGTGAAACTGTTGATGAGTACCTTTGAGTTGGAGGTGGACTCAAGGAAACAGAGTCGGTTTCCAAATCCTTCAGCAGCCAGACAGAGCTTCTGCTGCTCTTTGTGGACCATCGCTGAACACTGCAGCACCACCTCATCATCCTAAACACACAAACAACATCACTTATATAGATGAGTACAACACACACACACACACACACACACACAAGCACACACACGCACGCACAAACACACATCACTTATATAGAGGAGTACACACACACACACACACACACACACACACACACAATATAACACACACGCACACACACGCACGCACAAACACACAATATAACACACACACACACACACACAATATAACACACACGCACACACACGCACGCACACATAAGTTACCAAGGACAGTCATGATCGACAAGAAAATAATTTCACACTGTGTGAATATTACAGTAGAAGAAGTTGAGCAAAGGATGGCAGAGATTTTAGATTTTCTTGCTGGATCATTCTAGAAAATCAAACATTGATGAAAGCACACTGTTGATGATCAGATATAATGCTACATTTATGACAAAAGGATTCAGTGTTTCTAAATCTTTCCTCCTACACACGATGATGAATGTGAAGCGTGCGCGTGTGTATGAGAGAGAGATTGCGGGGGTATCACTTCTGGCAGTGCTCCACTCCTCCTCTGTTAGGAAACCCCTCTGCATTTCCCCCGTCTGATTTAAGACAGAATGAAGCAGCGCTGATATAGATTATAGGTGTGACGCATTCAACATCGCAACATCTCATGCACCTAACATCTCCAAATGACAACATCACAGATATCAGATAAATACATTTACTGAGAAACATCATGCCACTGCAGATACATGCAGCGCTCCATGACACCAATCCAGAAAGAGAGAGAAACAAAGAGAGAACCAGAGAGAGTCTTTACTGCAGACGGTCTGAGTAACACAAGCAGGTGTCATTTGAAAACTGACTGACTGAATCTGTAACTGAACAAAATATATGAAGATCATTCATTATATCTGTGATGTATGTCTCATCATTCACATCTAACTTCATCATCATCATCTTCATTCTTCTGTAGATGTGAAACTGATCACAACCAGTTAACAAACAGACACAATGCTAAACACATTTATCTGAAACAATGATTGATGAAGACACAAAAAAACATCTCTCAACATCACAGCAAGCAGATGAAGTATTCCTGCATCAGCAAACATCACTTTAGCCCTGAATCAACTTACAGAAGATATAAAATCTTGAGAGTATTAAGGGCCGTTGAGATTATGAACGATAACTATAAAAATATATATTAAAAAATTGTTTTATGTTATAAAGAATAGAGGAGTTTACACCATAACTACACTCTCAGAGTCATTGAGACAGTACCTTTTAAAAAGATCCTACAATTTTGGTAGAGATATGTACCTTTCAGTTACCAGTATGTAACTTTTGAGTACAAAAGTGTACTTCTGTACCTTCTTGCACCTTTTTTTATTCTACTACAAAGACTACGCCAAAAGATAAGATATTAGATTACACAAACTAGAATCACTGTTGATGTTTACTGTTGTGAGATTACTGTATATCATCTTTAGCCCATTTGTCTGTATCACTGCGTCAGTCAATAGCAATGCCATGTTGTAAAACTCATGATCTATTACACATAATGTGATATATTATTCATGTAATAAAGCACTTATAATGTATTATGTGACCCTGACTGTGAAATCCAGACAAAAGTCTGAAAATCTGTTGATGAGTTTAGGAGCAGTAAAGTTTCACATAACCACGTTCACTTAGGCTATTTATTCATATTTTTCCACATATTACTATAAAAACAAATTGATTAAAACTGTGAAAGTCAATACTGTGAGTGAATAAAGTTTTTATCACAAGCATTTGACCGATGTTTAGGTGTACCTTATTAATATTACAGGCCTTATAGTCTTATGTTTATTTATATTGTTTTATAGGAGGAGGATTAATAGACTTGGCAAGTTCATTTGTTCAGATGTTCTAAACAAACTCATTCGTTCTGGGCATTGTTTGCAGCTTATCTCAAGGCTTTTTTAACATTCATGCTGGTATCGGATTTATATCAAAGTATATTATTATAAAGTCAAAAGTATATCATCAGCGATAGAAATTTTGGCCATATCGTGCAGATCCCAGTGTTATATCACTATAAAGTAAACAGAGAAAAAGCAAAGCTCAGTGCAATGGTCCCACCTTCAAGAGCCAATCATTAAAGCGATCAGTTCAAGATGGCACTGTTACAAGAAGATAGTTATTACAGTTTATAAAAATTGAAATGTGGATATTTTTCTTACAAAATCACATTGATTTCCCCCAGAAGACCCATTATTAACCCATTGGTGCCGTGTGGATTACCTCTGTGAAGGATGAATGCATTTTGGTAGTCAGAAGAGGACAGGAAAGACATTTACTAAAATAACTCATCTGAAGATGGCCATACAGTCTGTATCTTAGATTGCTTAAGGGTGAGTAAATCATCATGGGTAAATAAAGTGTTTGATTGCAATTTAATTTATGATGATATAGTTGTTGTCAGGTGGAATTACTTATTACATTCTGTGCAGTTATTACATTGTGAGTTGTTACAACGAACGCATAATGAATGATTTCTTTAAGACATTACACTAAATGCTACTAAGGGTTCCCACGCCTTAGTTAACTTTAAATTCAAGGACTTTTCAAGGACTTTCCAGGTCTAATATCCTCAAATTCAAGGACTTAATGTGGGGAGTAATTTTAAGTTAGAGGATTTTAAGTAGTGGATTTTTTTCCCAGATTCAAAAACTTTCAAGGATTTCAAGGACCCGTGGGAACCCTGGCTACTGTAAGTACTGAGATGTGTCGGCATTTACTTTTTATTTAAGTGTGTTGTGTGTGTGGATCAGTCAGGCCAGGTTTATTGTGTTACTACTGTATGTGTGCTAATGAATAACACACAGACAAAAATCCTGTAAACACAGATGTGTGGGTGTTATGACAACACAAAAACCAGCACAACCAGTGAGAACCATAACTCGCATCACCCTCCAAAACAATATTATTAATACAACCTAATACAACCTTAAAAATTTCTACACAGACAACAACTTTGGGCTGAAATGAGGGATCTCATAAGACTACACAATGGTGCTCACTACACTTTAAAAGGTTAACTCTTATATGAAGTATGAATGAGTCTCTAGACAGAGCTCAACATCTTAAACTGAGTGTACAGAATGATGAAAAGAAACACATTTTCATCTGTCAGGGTTCTCTGTCCATGTCAAACCCAAACACACACACACACAATAACAGTATAATGCAGCTGATCTCTGTGAATAAAACACATCTTTAAAAGATTGTGTCGTCAGGGGCAACCATGTTCATGACATCATCATAATGGAGGCCTTCTAATGGAATGACTGCAGCACTCCTCATACATTCACATCCTTTAATGGTTTACATCACACAGACACAGAAACACACACACACACACACACACACACACACAGTGTCATGTTTCACAAATACATATTTCTATACATAACTCTGGGGTCAAGCACTTTAAACCGCTCACAGTACATCAAATATAACACCGCCTGCATAATAACAGAAATCTCGCAGAAAATTTTTTATACACAACATTTCTACTCATTACATCACACATCTGATATTCACATTTAAAAATGACATCACATTTATTAATTTTATATGCATAATAATATTTGCCCTAATAGTCTCCCCTAGTGCTCAAATCTCACTTACATTTACACTTGTGTATCTGCTGTGTGTATCTGCTGTTTGTGTCTGATGCATGTTGTGTGTATCTGATGTGTGTATCTGCTGTGTGTATCTGATGCATGTTGTGTGTATCTGCTGTGTGTATCTGCTGTGTGTATCTGCTGTTTGTGTCTGATGCATGTTGTGTGTATCTGATGTGTGTATCTGATGTATTAATCAAGTTATGTAATCAAACAGAAATGAAACAAAATTGAGATGAAGCAGAAGAAACACAACACATGCAACAGCACAGCTCCATTACCTCACTGACAGACCAAACCCATACTCAACACACAACACACACACACACACACACCCACACACACACACACACACAAACACAAACACAAACAAAAACACACACATTAACACACAGGCAGACAAACACTTCTGATGGCATTTTTGACAGCAAATATGACAGCCATCAGAGACAGAGAACAACACACAAATATAATCTCTCTATATGAGCATATATATGATGCCCAGGACAACCTACAGACAACACACACACACACACACACACACACACAACACGAATCACACACACATAGTGATTGAGGTCTTCATTAATATTCTATGTAGCTCCATCTGCCTGTTGTCATATTGTAGAAGACAAATGCCCATTGCCTCCAGCAGCATCAGCAGACACACAAACACACACACAAACACACACATACACCAGCAGCGTTCTCTAATACATTTTTAATAAATTGGTTAAGATTATTACTGAAACTCTCTGGGGTTTGTGTTTGCTGATGTCACTTCCTTACTAAAGCACCATCACATCCATCATATTTCATAGCTCGCATCTCATTGGCTGGATGTCACAATCACTAATGCATCTCTCACCAACACAACAGGTGTGGTCGAACTTCATGCGGTGCTGCAAAAACTGTCAGGCAGATGAAATCAAAGTACCACGAGAGCAATTCAAGAAATCGTTAAGAGGAGACTGCTATTGAATCGTTCTTGCAGTACTTTGATGTCATCCACCTGCCGATTCAAACACACCTAACCTGAACACCAATCAGAGAACAGAGCTTTATCTATCTGATCATGATGAGAACCAATCAAAAGAGTCTGATCTATATGATCATAATGAGACCCAATCAGAGAACAGAGCTTTATCTATCTGATCATGATGAGAACCAATCAAAAGAGTCTGATCTATATGATCATAATGAGACCCAATCAGAGAACAGAGCCTGATCCACCTGATCACAACAAGAACCAATCAGAGAACAGAGCCTGATCTACCAAACAAATCAAGCAGCAAGTGTCTGACTGGACAGCAATGTGAGTAAATGTCTGAATGATTCACTGTACTGCAGATTCATGACAACAACACAATCTGCCGAAGCCAATGAGGATGAAGAATGTTTGTGTTTCTCAGATATAGACCTCACTAAATGAATGCATTATAGGTATCTGTGTACAGGGTTTCCCGCAGAAAATTTGTTAGGTGGTAGGGGTGGGCAGGCCAGGAGGGCATGCAATCAAGGGGGGGGGGGGGGGGTTCTACGCGTCATGATGAAAATGAAAATATTTTTAAAAACCCTCAAATAAAACTTAATTCTCCGACGCGCTATTCTCCGAGATGTTTTATCAACTGGCTAGTTATCCCCCAGACAGTGACAGACCACCCCTTTCATTTCGGCCGCTCATGTTGTGAAGTGTGTCCACGCTATTCTCTGTGATGCACTTGACGGCCTTTTGCGCCGCGATTTTATTTTATTTTATTTTTTTGGACGCTCTAGTTAAGGTGGTAGGGTTTCCCAGCTTAGGTGGGCCGCCCAAACTGCAAAGTGCTGTGGGAAACCCTGGTATAGGAGTGTCTGTGAATTAATATGCACTGTTTGTGTTTGTGTGTGTGTCAGTGGCTAAAGCAACAAAACTGTACAGATGGCAAACCTCCCCGTACAGTCACAGCAAAGAGCAAACACACTGACCTACACACACACAACTCCTGTTTTATTATCTCTGTTTGGGTCAGCGTTCACATTTATAAACGCTAGTATACACAGAGAAGGAAAATAAACATCACACACTAATACACAAACACACGTCTACACACAACACTATCAATCATGTGTGATTGTGATCACTCAGTGAAGACAGACAGATAGTGTGTGTTTGTGTGTGCGTGTGTGTATGTGTGTGTTTTGTGTGTTAGGTCTAGTAATGCTTGTAAATAAATACCCATCACAGTGTCAGCATGTATTTAAAGACAGAGCTGCAGTGTTAACACATGTATATTACCTTACACCTCCCTCACCTTACAGAAACACTGACCAGAGTTCAGTTTCTCAGAGTTTGTATGTGCCCAAAACTTGCAGTTTGTATTAAGATCTTTTGTTGAGAGGTGATAGAAATATCCACAGCTTGAAAATAAAAAAAAATGTCTCGGCGTCTCTACTGCATCTGTACAAAGAGCCCAACGTAAGCCCTCCAGCTCACTTCACTGATCACATGACTGAAAACAATTTTAAAAAATGTGCATATCTAATCACTTCAGCCAATACAATCAACTCATATTGATGAGTGAAGACACAAACAAACATCATCTGACCATCAGGTCTGGAGAACTAAAGATGTTCACACAGATGGTAACACAACACAGACAGACAGCTACTGTAAAACACATGAAGATTTATACTGAACGGATAGTGATTTGTTTATTGGTGACAGAACAAGAGCTTATAAAAGAGAAGACAGAAGATATTCAGTACATAAACTCTAGAGAAAGACTTCATTTAAACAGAAAAGCCTCACGAACATGAACTGAAACCAATGTGGTATTACTGTGGTCCAGAGGTAAACCCTAACAAAAAAAAGGGTAAAAGAAAAGTAAGAAAAAGCTGAAAATATCAAAATGACTGGTCACTCGTAACTATATACCATAATAGCTTGAGAGTGATATTCACTATAGTTAGTTAGTTAGTTGTGTTCAGGAGGTGAAGGCAGCAGCAGTGTTGAGAGTCTAACAGGATATTTTAGGATTATACAGCACGTAAGAGTCTGACACTCTCTCAACACATGTAGGAGTAAAATCATTATACCACACTCTTACACAACACACACACACACACACACACACACACACACACACACACACACACACACACACACACATAGTTTAGATGCGTAAACACATTTAGTTTACGTGGACAGTTTGGTAAAAGAACTGCTCGAGGGGTTCACAAGCAGCACTATACCGTATAAACATGCTGATGCTTCTGCTGGACAGTTTATCAAATTAAATCACATTTATTTTACAATCTTACACTGTTTTAACTCATTATATCATTTAAAACATGACTGAGAGAAGCGTGTGAGAAAAGAAATGAAGTCTGAAGCTTTACACTCTCTGTTCTTAGTTTAGTTTTTTATAAACAGTATTTCTAAAATCTGCACTGCATACTTTTATTTTCTGCATATGTTGTACCAATAAACCACATTCACACTGAATTAAAATTGAGAGAGAAGCAGTGCGTGTGTGTGAAGTTGTTGTCATGGTAACCTAATACATTCATCACTGATTGGCTGTAAGAAATAAACTACACTAGTCAACATTTGAAATGGATCAAAACCTTTCTTAAAAGTTGTCTTAAAACCAATACCCAATACCCGTTCTTGTCTTAGGACAACTTTCATGAACGTTTTTGATCCACTTCAAATGTTGACTAGTATAGTTTACCTCCTCTACTTACTGAATAGAGATGTGAACTACACAAACCTTTCTGCACTTTACTTTTAATAGTTTTAAAACTTGGAAGAGTTACAGTACATGTATGATCATTTTGTGTGTGTGTGTGTGTGTGTGTGTGTGTGTGTGTGTAGGGTTAGACAAACACGTGTTAGTGCTGCTGTCTGCATTAGCAGCTGATGCTCAGCAAGTTTAAAATAATTCATCCTGAAATCCAACAATGAGAGGGTTTTACCTCAGTAAAGTTCAACTACTGTATGTCACCTTATCCTGTTTGACTTTATTAATCCATGTAAATAACAGAACAAAACACAGATAAAGATAGACAGATGAAAAGAGTCTGATCAGATGAATAACACAAACATTGATCAATAGCAGTAGTGAAATCTGATGTTGAGGATATCAATCAATCATATTTCTGTAAACTGAGGAAATTCTCCACTATTACGTTCATTTAGCGTACTAGAACATTCTCATACAAATCAATGAGATTACATAAGAGCACTGCAGAGAGAGAGAGAGAGAGAGAGAGAGAGAGAGCAATGGAAATAAAGACATCAAAAATGACAATAAAATAAAACAAGATATAGAGACTTATATATTTCTGAATATGATTAACAAACTGTCTTAATGTGATAATGACACTTGCTTTGCTTTGCTTTAATATTTTGTTCCCTAAGGGTTTCTCTGATGAGGAGAAATGTAAGAAAGATTGAGAGAAACAAATAATAATAATAATCATATATGTATTTTAGTTTAAGTGAAATTAAACCTTTGATAATAGACCTTTTTCACAGTAACCGGAAATACGTAATCGTCGTGAAAGCGGAGTTCCTGTCAAGCGTCAACACATTAGAAAAACATAAACCCGGGCAAGTTTAAAATGGATCAAAGAGTCTACACAACTTCGTCAACGGATTTGCCAAATATTACATTTGCTGATGTGACACGACTAATGGAGGAATACTTTTTCCATGAAGAATTTGTCCATAAATATCTAGGTAAGTAGAAAGTGAGTCTAACTGTTACTGAACTGTTAACTAAAACGACACATTATTAGCGTGTCCACTTACACATAATGTATGTATAGTAGATGATATAGACTACCTTACTAAAACATTATAGTCTGCTTCGAATGAAGCCAATTACCTTCAATTACTGCCTATAGTTGTCCAAGTGTACGTCTTGCGTGTAGCAATGCTATCATTATCAGTTAACATATTTGTCTGGTAATGTCTGTGATCGTATGTTTGTGTGTCGGGATGAACTCGTTCCAAGAAAAATGGGTAGAGACAGCATTTGGTTGCAAGCGGCGACCAGTGAGTCGTCTTTAGTGAAGTGTCTGCTGCATACATAAGTGCTCCCCTTTCTTACGGTGAAGTTACAGTAGGTCCTTAATCTCGCCGGATAGCCTGAATCCACTTCTGTCTAACTTCACCATCAACAGGGAATTAATGGAACAGATACAACTTTTTACATTGCCTTGACTGCGGAGGAAGTAGATTTCCGCGACGATTGCGTATTTCCGGTCATAAATACGGAAGTTCGGAGAAAGGTCTATATAAAGCCTTGGTCCAACAGTGCACAATGCAAACCCTAAATAAATTACATCAATCCTAAAGTTACAATGTCACATTAGTTGAAAAACTTGAAACAACAGCTGACATAGACTGCGTCTCAATTATCTCTGGAGGTGTTGAATCATCATTATGGTGTATTCAGGTTCAGGCACTGGTAAGGACTTCACGTTGGGACAATGTTCACTTATTTTCCTCTGATGCGGCTGCTTAAGAGCGTTGTGATCATTCACAGCTGTTATTCATCAACAATCGACAAAACCAGCATCTCTCTATATTTTTAAATACATTTTAAGGTGTATTATGAAAAACACTTTCATTACTCTCTTACATATTGGTGGATACATTTAGGGATGTTACATTAAAATATTAAGTTGATTATGGTCTCTTCCTGTCTAGCGATGTGCATTAATATTAAAACTAAAACAAAAGTTTGTCTTTATAAAAGTTCTGTCTTTCATGAAGTTTATTGAGTTGGCTCGCAAGATTATCGGTTGGAGAGCCTTAAAAAAGCTCACGTGATTTCAGGATAACCACAAATGGGTATAGAGGTGGGACGTGAGTGAAGCTGAGGTCGGCTGGTAGCTGAAACCACACCCACCTAGTGACAACAGTGGCAGTTCACCCATCAGTGGCCACACCCTTAATTATGCAAAACTTTAAGGGCCAGATTTTCTAAATGGGGCAAATTAGCGTAGCGCAATTCCAAAAAAGCGCAGATGGGAGTGGTTAAATTTGTGGGTTATATACTAAAAAGACACAAATAAAATAACACAGGCACAACAGCTGATTTCTGTAATGACTGACACAATCTACTAAGAGCAGCACACATTAGTTCAGGGCCGCAAATAAACAGAGCTGATGAGGTGCAGTGATCTACTAACACCTGATGAGCTTGAGTTCAGCACCACACACATCACAGCTAATGAAGCTATACGACACTGAAAAGAACTGGAGGACAAAAAGATGAAGATTTACAAGAAGTTTTGAAGTTTGGTTTTGTGTGACTTTGGCAAACAATATTTTTGAATAAAATGTTTCTCTGGCATTTCAAGTAACTGTTACATGTTAAAACAATCCTCTGCTATGTACCACACACTCTCTGATGTCTCTTTTATCAGCAACAATTGCAGTCATTTCAAGTGCAAAATGGTTTAAAAGATGCTTTTTATTAGCGTTAAATAATGGTTCACATACCATTAATATCACAGCTGCAAACATTAGTGAATCGTTTTGCGTGAATCATTTAAATAATCTTCTCCCATACATTTTGCATCTGAACGGGAAAATTCTAGAAATGTATAGGCAATAAGGTCAGTGGCAAAAATAACTAGACCAAAACTTTACAGCGCTAATTATTACCCACTGTGTGTCTTTAGTAAATCCTGACACTCCTTATTTAACGACAAAATGATGGCTTGCACTGATGGTAGCTGATAGTAAATCTGGCCTAAGGTTTAATATAATTTAAACAGATGACTTAAGAAGGGCAAATTTAGCTATATAGACCAAAAACATTTTTTGTACCAGGTTGTAAACATATTATTTTTATGGGAAGTGACTCCCTTTTGGAGCCTTTAGTGGCCAGTCGATAAATTGCAGTTTAAGTCACTTCTGTATTGACTTTATCTGAGAGATCAGAAGGTTGGCCCTCGATTGAGACACGGTCATAATCTTTCAGCTGACATCATCAAGCCCCTCCCCTTAAAAACACCTGTCATACAGAGACACTTCTCATCATCTAGTCAAAATAATGATTTGTTTTATTTGTTAGGAAGTCACATTACACAAACATTAGCTGTGTAATGTGAAAAATGAGCTGCCAATCATTACTTGTGTCTTTATAAACATAAACATAAATATTAATGTCTGACCACAGAGATTTGTGTATGTGTGTGTGTGTGTGTGTGTGTGTGTGTGTGTTTGACCTCATATCTCCACCAATCAATGCTGAATTGATTTGTTTAACTTCTGATGTCACACAATCTTGAAAACATCTTAAAAGTCATTCAGTCTGAATAAGCAAACTGTCAGATTAATAATGTCACTGAAAGACTTTGTGAATGTGAGTGATTTATGAGCCATTCCACTAAATCGGTGCCATTTCTGTCGCCAGCCAAGACATTATATGTGTAAAAAAACAAGAAAACGAACCCTAAAAGACATTTGTTTATTATCCTCTTAGACGTCACCCCACCCTTTTGAGTGTGGGGGGTTGAAGTACATTTTCAAATTAATATAACTATAGGCATTTTTTGGTCTAGAAGCTTAATCTTGGTCTTGTTTTAAAGAAGACAATTTACGGTTTTTCACAGAAGTGAAAAGTACGTGAAAACTACTTGAAAATATTAACCAGAAAAATTATTATTGCAGTTTACATTTATTTTAATAAATAAAATAATCCAATAAAATATTAATTTTATAGAAAAATGATAAAAAGGTAGATATCTCAAAAAAGTAATAATGTAAACATGAAGCCATATGTCTTAGGCAGTTGTGATCCAAATGTTAAGTTTATATATAAAAAAAGAGGTTTGTGTCACACTTTTAGTGGTTTTAACAACAACAGCCACTAGGTGTCAACGGTTTGCTGCATACTCTTGTCACAAATTAATCAATTACTGTCACTGCATTATTATTACTGCTAAAATGTTTTAATGGAAAAAAATGCATTCTTTGAGTTTTCCAATGATATATAGTTTGCCAACATTTTTGTAGATTTATAGTAGGATATAGTGTTATGAATATAGAAAATGAATATGCATTCCTATGAGGGGGGGGGGGGGGCATGTAACAAAAAACAGTCACTACATTATTTCTATCATCAGATGACCTTGACATATGAAAACTACATTCTGAGAGCTTTCCAGTGATTTATAGTTTATCAATATTTTTGGGGTTTAGAGCGTTTAGTGTTAAGGGGATCGCACACCGGCCGCGCAGCTCAGCGCCGCGTCGTGCCTAGGAGAACTCGGAGGTATTGAAAACCTGAAATGCACATTAAATAGCACGAGCTTCGTCAGATAGCGTCTACTTCAAAATGTAAAATATACGTTAGTAGCCAATGTTAATTATTAATGATGTGCGACAAATATGATGTTATTTAATGTTAAACTATGTGACTGGCGCTGTGTGGCGCGACAGGGATTTGAACAACTTCCTGAGTCACAGCTGGGCGGCGCGGACAGGCGCCACCTGGCGGCGCCGGTGTGCATAATACTCATAGAAAGCAATGTGTTTGATTTTTTTTAGAACGGCCAGTGCTGCGCGGCCGGTGTGTGATCCCCTTTAGAAATATGTATTAACAAATTGGGCCTACATGTGGGTCCGTGACCTTTTTGGAACTGTCTCTCACTGTGTCATTTATTTCTCAAAATGGTGATGATATATGACAACTACACTCTCAGAGCTTTCCAATGATTTATAGTTTGTTAAGATATTTTAGGTTTAGATAGGGTATTCCTGTTACAAATATATAATAACAACATGGGCCAACCTTAGAAAATGGCTCTCACTATGTCATTTCTTTCCTAAAATCCTGACGATAAATGAAAACTAAACCCTTGGAGCTTTCAAACGATATATAGTTTGTCATGATTGGATAAGAAGTAAATGTAGGTGTCCTGCTGACGGGACAGTGACATTTAGCAGGATAAAAATGTTTTGAGGCACACTCTCTTCATAAATGAATCAATTACTCTTCCTGCATCATTTATATACTGTTGAAATGTCTATTCTAGAGGCTTAGACCTTTACAACAATATATAGTTTGCTTAACAGCAAAGTGTTCTGCATGTTAATCTAACGACAAATGTAAACGATATAATTTACAAAATTAATAAAATATACATCAACACTAGAAAACTGCTCTCTGCTCTCTATCTGTATACTTAACCTTTAAATATGAAGCATAAAATTCTTCAGATATCCTTATTTTTTTGCATTTTTGTGTAGGTCCATATCCTATCTTTGTTTTAAATATTTCTACTATTGAAAAAGTCATAATATTTTAAATAAAATTAACAATTATTCTTTCTTTGATGTTATCGGTTTATTTTTAAATAAACATTTTGGTAAATGACTAGAAATTGCTTAATGTCTTCACACATATTTAATTCAGCTGTATTTCATGAATTTCTTACATTTACTTTCAGTCCTGTTACCAATATGCCTCCATTAAGAAACCATGTTAAAAAAATAAACTTACCTGAGATTGACCAATACTCATTTTAAAAAGTTAAATATGTGCATTATTAAGTTTAGTGTTTAAAAAAGATTTACATTTTGACAAATTTTACAACATGCAAATGGCACCAATCGATGGAATGGCCTTTATACAGTGTGATAAAAATAAAAACATTACTATATATAATGATCTGCTTGACCAGAGAAAACAGCTCTGACTTTGAGGTTTCAGTGTGAATTCTGCTCATCTTGATGTAGTAATAAAGGTCTGAACGCCTTCTGAAGGACTTCAAGATGGTGCTGGATTTCAAGTATTTTCTCTCATAAATGCAGATCAATTTCATCTTATAACAGATGTGTTTTATTAGATGAGCACATGACAGCATCAATAATGAGTTGTGACGTTTAAACATGACCTGTTCACTTAAATGATGCTGTGCTCCAACAGTTCTGAATGCTAGGTAGTGCTATAAGCTAGTTAATGCTATATGCTAGCGTTTAGTCTGAAGTGCTACTATTGACGTTACAATTACATTTTGCAGATCCACACTGAAAAAAACACAAACTTACCACTCGGAAACGTCCATTAACAATCTCCAAACAATTGATTATTCCTCAAAATCTGATCCAGACTCAAACATAAGATCTGTTTACACACACACACAGAGCTACTGAATGAGAAACAGCCAATCAGAGCAGAGCTCAACATTATTATTCATGACTTATAGACCATTTCATTCTAAAGACAAATCCTAGGGTTGTAAATGAACATGCAAAACTGACTCTGGATCATTTTTGCTCTCAATAAAGCCACAAACCTTCTGTGTAGATATCAGAGAACAATTTAACAGATTATTAACATGCATTCTTTGGCACCTTTAAAATACACAGATCATTTCATCAAGATGTACATTTACACTCAGATTAAAGTTGTGTTAGAGATTCAGCAGATATCATCAGGTGTTCAACATTGAGGGTCATTGTGTGTAAAGGTCACACAGACTTTATATCACACTCCATTCAGAGCGAAAAGGTCACATTCAAAGACACAATATCACTTCAAAGTCCAAAACTCACACATACAAACACACACATGTGTGCACACACACACATAGATAACATTCAGTCCAGCACATCATGATATCATTGAGAATAAAGCAGAATTATTAGTCAGGAAAAGAAGAGAGAGAGAGAGAGAGAGAGAGAGAGAGAGAGAGAGAGAGAGACTCTGCAGTGCTGCATTGGTATGCATGTGAATATAAATGTGTCTGTAATGCTGCTGGATCATAAACTCTCTGTACAGATTACAGAACCGCTGTTAGTCCTGTTGTCTGCTGCTCACTGTGGATGGACTCATCATAATACAGATGGAGTTTACCCAGAATGCAATGCTTTTGCACAAACGCCACCCCGCTGCTGAAAGAGGCAGATGGACCCGATATCATCACTCTCTTACACGCGCACGCATACTCACACATTCACACACACAGACACACACACATACTCACATACACACTCACACACTCACACACACACAAACACACACAATTATCAGCAACCTGCCTAGATTTAAGTTCAAATCCACTTCCCACATTACTAACAACAAATATGTTTTCAACTAAATGTCAATGAATTCTCATTAATTTGCCATTACTTATCAACTAACTCTTATTAAACTATTAGCAGACTGTTAGGGTTAAATGTTTGTTGAGGGATCATCAGAATAAAGTGTTAGTAGATATTAAGCAGACAGCCTACTAATGCTCTAATGACAGACAGACAAAGCTGTTACAAAGTTACTTATAGTTAATAAAATGTTTAAAGGATACAGGCCTGAGATCAGTGTCAGACAGATTCACACTGCACCCAGAAAGCAATTTCGGTTAAAACAAGGCAACATTTGGGCTGTCAGTGAAAGTCTAGACATCTAAGCCCATGAATAGATGATGTGTAGACCTTTAGAAGATGAAAGCAAACACTGCAAAAATGGCATGTTACATATTCAAGGTTATTTAGCATAGAAGTTGGTAACTCATAGCCGGACTAGTTAGTTAGCCGTCATTTTATTGTCTCGGTTATTGCTTGCTGGGCAGATGCTGCATGAGGTTCAGTGTGTGAAAGAACTCTTAGTTAATGAACTAAAGTCACACCGTCTTACATTTACATCTGTGCTGTAAAAACTCACAACAGAGGCTCGGTTATCAAATTCAATACAAACGTCTGAAAAGATTTAAACTTATATAAACTTAGATAATACTATGACATGTGCAGAAGGTAAGCTGTTATAAGACAATAAACTCATGCTCAGTGTGTGTGAATGTTTCATGTGTTTGATCATGTATAGTGTGGACGAGGATTGTGTATAGATGAGAATGCTTTTCAGTTTAAAACGCTGTTTCAAAGCCAAACTGCTAGCGTTGGTAAACGGGATCGGTCCCTGGATTTTTCAGACTTCACCGATCTGTTCTGGTTTGCACCACTTAAAAACTAGATACCGCTGAACAGAAGTTTATTCCCATCTTTAGACTCTATACAGATGGTGAGGAATCTACCTGTCAAACTCACGCATTCAATACGGACAAATAATGTCATACTGCATTCAAATCATAGTAGGGGGTTCCTGTAAGGGGCATTCCTGAGAGAGAGAGAGAGAGAGAGACAGAGAGACAGAGAGAAAAAGAGAGAGAGAGAGAGAGAGAGAGAGAGCTGCTGTGCTCTCACAACAGCAATACATCACAGTAACACCAAAGCGAAATCTCTCTCTCTCTCTCTCTCTCTCTCTCTCTCTCTCTCTCTCTCTCTCTCTCTCTCTTAATTACATAGTAAATCAGACTGAGTCTGCAGTGTGACTCTATTAAAGAAACCCAGCTCAGCTTGCACACCCAACCAGCCAAACAACACACAAATAGCACAACATACACACACTTAAAGTAGAAATCCTCTAAATCAAAATGGCTCTGAGATTTCTTTTATATCCATCAGATGTTATTCTTCACACCGAAGAAAACCCAAACAATGAAACGAAACATTCATGTCGTGTTTCTCTAAATCAATGCTTTGAGCTGATAGTTAACATAACAACAATGAATCTCTATCATTCTCTTACACATCTAAACACACAGAAAAACCTAAACACATCAAATGTCTGTTTATATTTTATAATGATCAAAATATCTGAGGTACTAATATGAACTCTTTAGGTCCAAAGCTGTATTTTATTAAAGGGTCAGTGACAGCTGGGATAAATATTTTGACCATTTTATCTGACAGTGTAAGAAAGGTCAGTTTATATTGAAGCGTAAATAAAATGAACATTTTCTTAATCATTCATTTAGCTAATTAGCAGATCTGTCCCCAAAACAAACGACACCACCCCTCATACACCTGGACACTGATACTGTATACATATGAATGCTTAATAGCACAGAATTACTGTAGTACTTGTCCAAAAAGCATGGTATTAACATGATATACTGTAAATGTCCAGGCAAACCTTTTGATACCTACCTACCCATGAGTACGTACAAAATCTCTGTTATCTACAACAACACAGGCTGAAATAATCAATAATATGTTAATTAGCTGATTTACATATTGGCTAATTCGATCACTGTTTTATGGCTGTAAGGATGTGTTTACAAGATTTCTTCCAAATAAATAGAAAATGACATTATTGATGTTAAACATTATTTACATACATACGCATGAGTTTAGTGTCTGTTATTGGCAAACATCCCATCAGAATGTTCAGAGTCAATGTGGCCGCAGACATTAAAGTCATCTGTTAGTGACACGTCTGCTTGTTTTCAGGTCACACAGAAAAGAGAGAGAGAGAGAGAGACACCTGCACACTCATCTCTCTTTCCTCTCGATTACGTAACAGAAAATCTTATCAAGTATTAATATTGGAGAGCGAGAGAGAGAGAAAATCACAAGGCTGTTTGACTGACAGTTTCAGAATCTCTCTCCCAGTTTACACTGCAAGATTTTTGGCATCCTAGCATTGATTTAAAGCTTATAAAATACATGCAACTAAATTTCACCCTAAAATAAGAAAATACAAGTTGCATAAAGAAATGAAATCTTATTTGTTGAGTCCAGTAAGATGTATTAATATTGTGACCGTTTCATGATAATTAAATCAATATGCATTGACCTTTGCATATAACACAATAATTAAATTAGATAATACACTAAATGCAGTAAAACAAATACTGCACAATAAATTTATTCATTTTTCACATTACAGTGTTAAGAATGAAAATGATTTATGCATAACAACACTCCAGACTTTGAGAGGTTAATTGTCATGAAAATGAGATTCCACATATCTCTATTAAAAGTCTTCCTATATGATGAATAATATGATGTACAATTAATAGCAGTGTGTCATGTCACATTAAATCATGGAATCAACTACACATTTATACTGTAATGTAACACGGTATCCATATCATCTGAGAAGGTATGACTTATTTAACGCACAATAACACCTTAAGAAAAAAGACACATACGAGTCTCATTGAACTGTTGAGGGGACCACAAATCAATGTCATTTTAAACATGTGCTGCTTGCTAATGATTTTCTCTTGAAGTGTTTATAGAAAGCTTCACTGCCACACATTTCTCTCTATTCATCGGGGGGATTCAGTTTTTATGCTGATAGCAGAACAATCAACAGATCAATTCCAGTCAGAATCCAAGCAAAAGGTTTGAACTAAAGCTTCATACACAACTATAGATACTGCACAACATCTGCACTTATGAATGTAAAGAAGCCACAGGCAATATGACCTCACATCAGTATTATTTTTGATCAGAAGCAATCCTATATCTGTGGTTGCAATCCTACATAAAACCGCACACTTAATGTGACAAAAGATTTCATGAAAGATCAACAAGACGCAACCGTTTACTCCATCATCTTTAATCGATACAAACAAAAATCAAACGTTTTTATCACTGGCCGTATTGTGAGAATATGTTTGCCTTTAAAATTCAGTGTATTTACTGTCATCTGTAGCGTATGCGTTTCTAATGGCCTGTAGATGCTGCACTACATGCTGTTTTGCATTGCATTACTGTCTGGCTGCTGAAGAATGTTCCAATAGTATTTTTATTATTTCAATAATGTGCAGATCTATTTCAGCCATATTTATGTAGAATTACATCACAGTAAACAGACGGATTGCTGATGCGGTCTGTCTGTCTGTAGTGGAGCTTCATATTCACTTTCATAAGAATCCAATCGAGACCCAAACCTGAACGTGTTCATCATACACCTGACATAATAGCGCAACATTACAGAGTCATGCAGTGCTCATCTCTCTCTCTGACACCCACATTCAACAGTTTCACGGCAGTGCAGAGGATGCAGGATGCCGGTGACTGGCCGCAGCATCAGGACCACTGCAGTGCCGCACGCGCGCACACACACTTACACGCGCCCGCCCGCCCGCGCGCGCACACACAGACAGACACATATACACACACACAGGAGCGCGTGTACTCACGGTCCGTAAGAATTGGATCTCATCTTCGGCTTCTCCGCCGTCCGTCATGGTTCGGCGCGGGTTCGGAGAGTCTGGCCGGACAGATGAAGCTCTGATGCTGGAGCGGGGGTAACGGGTGTATCCTGTCGCCAGCTGATTGGTCGGCTGACATACACAGAGGGCGGAGTTGACGAGCAGAAGAGCGCGTGGCGTCATGACGCCCTCTAGTGGATCAAAGCTGATGCTGCTGGACCGGTAATGGAGATTATATTAGCGGAGGGTCAAGTGACAAATGTTTTGTGACATTTTAGCGCTGGACATTTATTCTATAGATATAAAAAAAAACAAGTTTAAGTAAACAGAGGCGTTATGCCCATTCAAACTAAAGGGGGGGAGTATGACCGCGGGAAGTAAGGGTGCTGAGGCTGAGGGTGCTGCATATAGATATCACGTGATTATATGTTTGAGTCTTTAAGGACAGTAATATCATGTAATATAAGATTTACTTTAATGTCTTCTGGTGCACTCACTTCTGTGAGCTGTGCACATTGTGTCCTCTTAAAAGTAGACAAAGTTGAAGACACTGCATGGGCTCAGTCCAATAAATTGCATCCCTAAAAATGAGGTACTAGAGATGAAAATATTTTGAGGTTTCTTATGGTGTATGAAGAGGCTAAAGCGTTGAAGGGCAGATGAGATTATCTTAACTTAAACTTAAAACTTATATCTTAAAACATGACTTTCTTACTTAGTATTTGTGTCTTGTTTTCAGTACAAATATAAAAAAAAATCTTAAATCAATATGTATTTTCTTGATAAGTAAAATGACATAAGAAAATAAGTTTAGTTTTTAGACAAAAACAATTTAAGTGAATTTGTGCTTAAAGGGGACATTTCACAAGACTTTTAAGATGTCAAATAAATCTTTGGAGTCCCCAGAGTGCATATATGAAGTTTTAGCTCAAAATACCCCACAGATCATTTATTATAAGATGTTAAAAATTTCACTTTGTAGTTGTGAGGAAAAATGTGCCGTTTTTGGAAATGAGTTGATCTCTGCACTAAATGTCAGTGATGTGGTTGGATAGTGCAGATTAAGGGGCGGTATTATTATAATAAGATCCCCTTCTGACATCACAATTGAGCCAAATTTCAAAGAGTTATTTTTTCACATGCTTGCAGAGAATGGTTTACCAAAACTAAGTTACTGGGTTGATCTTTTTCACATTTTCTAGGTTGATAGAAGCACTGGGGACCCAGTTATAGCACTTAAACATTATGTCCCATTTAAAACAAGCTAAAAAAACTGCCAATGTGGTAAGACACAAATCTTAAAACTTTTTTTCTTAAACACTCAATTCAAGAAAAATTGTCTTATCCCATTAGCAGATTTTCCCCTTGATTTTAACACAAACATTTTACTTAAATTGTATATTTTTGTCTAAAAACTAGATTATTTATTTTCATCTTGCTCATCAAGAAAATACATTTTGATTTATGAATTTTTAGATATCTGTACTAAAAACAAGACAAAAATACTAAGTAAGAATTTTTTGCAGTTTATGAGCTCTTCTAACTTTTCATAGACAATATGACTTTTATACTGCATAAATTATATCCCCTTCCCCAAACCCCATTTAACCTCAAAGAAAACTTAATTAATTAATTAATAAAGTGACCATTTAGTATGTTTTTAGCTATTTGGTTTACAGGGACACATGATGACTTTATGTTGTTGAACACTTGTCATTTTACACAATAAATGTAAATCAAACATACGCACAGGTTTGTTTCACTATATTAGTGAGGACATCTCAAAGACTTCTTATAAATGATATTTATCCGATTTCAGTCCATTTTACCATTCAGAACAACCTAACATCTTCTGCAAGATTTTTTTTACTATGGGTTACTTAAAGTAATTGACCCTCAGAAATATAGTCAAACCTGTACAATGATAAAGATGAAGAAGAGGTTAAAGAATCCAGTACGTGTCCATCAGTGTCTGATCATCTCAGGATGAAGATTAATAAATGTGATTCACATCTAGACCTTAATTCCCACACCGTCATTTCTGTGATGTCAAATAACCACAAACACCATCACCATGTACTGTAACATCAATCTTACTGTATGATATCAAATCTCCTACATGTAAACAGATGAATAACAGATAATAAAACAGTTTTCATGTAATAATACTGACGACTCATCTTAACAGACAGTAAAACAGCACACAATCAGTTTCTTTAAAATATTATTTTATCCACAGCTAAAAGAAACTATTAAAACTGTGCGTAAGAGTCTGAAATGAATATTAAAGCTTATTTTTGCCATGATGTGGACCTCACAAACTTTGTCATACAAACAGAAAGATCGACTGCTGATTGTGATCTTATTGTAAAATTATTTCTGATTCTTTAAAAGTAACAACAATTAAATGTGCAAGACTTACAGAATTAAAATAATACTGAAACTTACAAATGACATAAGCCTGTAAAAGATATAATCACATTTGGTTTTCCCTTAAATAATTAACTTGATCTAAAATCCATTTTAAAATGTGCTTATTACTGTAATGATTTTAACAGGCATGTCTGTAGTGTAAAGGTAATGTGGATTGTTTGGACCCTTTGAGCCAAATATCCCAAATCTGAACCAAACCATCAAAACAACACAAGAAGTCCATAATGAGTCACATTTCTCTAAAGTCTCATCTGAATGTTAAACTGAGAGACTTTAGAGAAACGCTAAACAGATTTAACAGGTTTTGAGTCGCAGTGATTTAATCGGCATCATAACCCAGGATCGGACCCAACCACTTCTCCACCTCTGACACGTCCATCTGTTTCCTGCGTGCGTAGTCCTCCACCTGTCAATCAGAAAGACATCAAACTGAGCTTAAACACCTGAAGTATACACACGTGATGTTCACAGGAATTAATGCAAACTCAATCAATCCAATGACAGACGTCTCTTATAGATCATGCGTTCTGCGTCCGCTGTGTAAATCATGTCAAACGTGAGACTCGTACCTGTTCTTTAGTAATTTTGCCCACAGCGAAATAAGATGATCTGGGGTTGGAGAAATACAGGCCTGACACAGCAGCAGCAGGAGTCATAGCCAGAGACTCGGTCAAACCAATTCCTGAAACAACAACACAATTCCTGCTGTACACAATTCATTCACTACAAAATACACAACACAGCAGTTACTGTATGATGAGACGTGAGCTATTAGCACACACAGTTTGTAATCTGAGGTTATATGTCGGGATTAGGGCTGCAAACATTTATTTTCATAATCGATTAATTGGCTAATTGAATAAAAACGTAAAAGATTTTTGACTTATTATAGCTAAATAAGGCACTAAAAGAGGGTATTCACATGTAGAAGTGTACTTTTAAAAGTGTAAAATCCACACATTACTACAGAGATTTAATGTTTTTAATATTTTAAGCTTTAAATAAAAAAAACTTTGTGTCGCTTTTAAATAGTAAAACATCTTTAAATGTCAAAACATAAACAAACAAAATGAATTGAGTCTTCAGGGATGTGCTAGTGAGAAAATTTTGCCAGAGAATAATAAACTTATTTTAATCTTTAACGTTAGACCTTGATGAGAATTAACATTATTCATTATTAACAACATAAATACTTGTTAGAGTAATAAAAACCTGAATTTAAAACAGAGTCTTAGTTTGTGGTTCATAACAACATTTCAACAAATAGTAACTTTTATTTATATTAAAGGAATATTGTAAAAAATATATACTAAAAATGGAATCTTTATTAACCAGCATTCTTTTGTGCTTTTGCTTCTAACATTGTCCTGTCAAGGTTCCAGATCCACATAACAAAACCAGCCCAATGGCCATTTAAAATTAGTCCAGAAGCATCCCAATGCGCATTCATAACCCAAATACCAACAACTAACGAACCAAATCTCTAACTCGCCGGAAAACATCAACCTGCAGAAACAGTTTAAAAGAAGCCCAATTCAGAACTCTGTCGAAAGGCTGAGGACCTGGCAACCCTGATAAACGAGCAGCTTGCGTTATGTAAAATAACAGGACTTTAGATAGGAGCACACAACTCACATTGTATAGTATGAAGCAGACACATATCTGTGCTGTCTGATGGTGGTGCAGGAGCATGTGACGTCACAGACCGACTAATCGATAATCAAATACATTGACAACAAATACCGTTATTGATTATTTGTTGCAGCCGTAGTCAGGATTTACATCTACTGACCCATTAAACACACAGATCTCTCTATATTATCAGCTCACACCTGTTTTCTCCTGTATGTCTGCGAGTTTCCACACGGTTAGTTTCTCCGTGTGATCCGGTTGGCTGGGGTAACCTGCAGCCGGACGAATGCCCTCGTACTGGAGTCTGTGCAGGTCAGCAGTGGGCAGATCTTCCTCAACGCTATAACCCCACAGATCCCTGCGCACGCGAACGTGCAGCTCCTCTGCAAACGCCTGCGGCAAATACACAATACACACACACATGTTTGTCTTCTGTTAGCTCTTAAACACAGACAGGGACTGCGCGTCTTCTCATCTCACCTCTGCCAATCGGTCAGCCAAAGCTTTGACCATGATGCTGCTGTAATCGTCTCCCTGCCGCTCGAACGTTTGACTGAGCTCTTCTGCTCCGAACACGGCCACGGCGAACAGACCAACGTAATCCTGCACACCGCTGCCCTGAGGAGCGACAAAATCTGACAGACACAGATACGGCTCTGAGCTCGCCGAGTCCTTCTCCACCTGCAGGAAGAGATGAGTGCTTTAGTCATCTGTGATTGGTTAAAATTCCCAACCCCGGATTACAGCCCTTACCTGCTGTCTGAGGCCGTACAATGTGGCGACAGGGTGTGTGACATCATCAGAGTACAGATGGATGTCATCACCGACACTCTGTGCAGGCCAGAACCCCACCAGCCCGCGGGCCTGAAAACCCCCGCTGTCAATCAACCGGTTCAACAGCTTCAAAGCATCATCATACACACGTCGAGCTTCTTCTCCTGAACACATAATAGAGATGGTTCACACATTAATGAGGTCTTGACATCAAAATCCAACATTGATCTGACTTCAAGCCCCAATGTTTGGCAAACGTCAAGGTGAATGAAGGCTTTTTAAGACCTGCAGAAACCCTGTAGGTTGTAAACTAATTTCATAATCTCTAGGCACACGTACCCACGGTCTTGTCTTTGAATATTTTGGGGTATCCACGGTTGGGGTATTTGCCCCTCAGCTGCCACACGTCAAAGAATGGCTTCCAGTCAATGAAGTCCATCAGCTTCCGCAGGTCGTACGTTTCAAACACGCGTGTGCCCAGGAACTGTGGTCGGACTGCAGACGGTACAAACATAACCTCAATCTTTCTTCTGATTGACTTCACTATAAATTTGACTGTTTTTATAGATAAGAGTACCTGGTGTTGGTTGAGAAGACCAGTCGATATGAAGGCGTTTCTCTCTGGCCTGATTCAGAGACAAGAAGCGTCTGTCCTGGAGGAAACAGAAGAACTCACAATCATCATCACTTCTGTACAATCAGATGTTTTATAAGTTTATTAATGCAGGTCATGTGACCATCAGACCTTCAGAGAGTCATAGTGATCCTGTCTGACATCATCATACTCCTCTTTAATCTCCTCAAAGTACTCCTCCTGAAGATCTTTATCCAACAGCTGAGAGCACTGAGAGACAGGCAGACCAAAATTCATCTCAAACCATTTTAGGTGGTGTTAACATTATTTTTTGCAATGTAAACAGATTATTCAGTTTATAAGTCACATTATTATTCATTTATTTATTTATTGAACAAAAAAGGCATTTTAAAAAAATGTAACAATTCTCTATTTTACTGGCATTTCAGAAACCATCTTCATCCACACTATACACGACCATAAACACGTGAAACATGATTATTCACACACACTTGGCTTGATCTGTAGCCTTTGGGTGTGCGATATTGGCAAACATTTAAATCTAAATAATTTGATTGATTTTATTCAGTGATTTTGATGATAAACATAACCGACAATATTTTTGACAATACTTCAAAAATGTGTTTGCAAAAGTCTTCAACTGTAGCTCCCCTCATACAACATATTTATACGATAATTATTTATAAATTTCTTATTTATCTATTTATTTATATTCACAAAACGCATCAACAGAACATGAATTAAAACTAAAAGTAACAAATTATTTGAAATGAAATTTGTTTTAAAGAAGCAACCAAAACTTATGAAAATGATGTCAAACCAAAAATTATGTCTGACCCAGACCGTTTCTCCTGTCACATTGGCCTTCAATCCATTACAACACCCTATATATAACGTTAAAAATTACAGTCTGTCTGTTGTAATAAGCTGATTAAAATTGAAACAACATTCAAACACAACAATACTCAAACATAAATATAAAACAGACATGTTATCTATTATGATCCATGTTAAAAACAATCTGCTACAGCGTTTATAATAGTTGGTTGCACTAAGTTTACTATTTTGTGCAAAACCTTTGTTTAAATAAATAAGATCACTTTCACTTTGAAAATGTCACATTAAAACCAGCTGTTAGCTTACATAAGACCCCGGGGGTACATTTCACTTGCAGCACAACCCTGAGTTCTCACACTAAAAAAAAATCTGCAGCGTTTACGACCGACTCCGTTTATGAGGGTCAAAAACGCTGAAGAAGTCTAAATGAAAGGCGTAAACGTGGCAAAAGTAATGCGTTTTAAAACGTAAACACAATATAATATAATCAAAAATTTTACATATACTTAATTTGCACTACTTGTACAGAGCCCAGCTGCAAATGCTTTGCCATAACAAATGTGCAGTTTCGGTCATGCCAAAAGCAAAGGGTCTGTTCTTTCATTTGAAATATTGTGTGTTTATATATTTAAAGGAGAAAATTAAACTTTTAAAAAATTGTAAAAAACGCTGCCGCTGGCTGGCAACTTTTTAAAAACACTGGCGGGGAAATGGTTAAAAGAGAGAGAGAGGAACAGAGAGAGAGAGACAGCTGTCTTACCACTACAACACTACGGGACGCATCAAGAACATGAATAGCAGGTGCACTGTAGCGAGGAGCGATTTTTACAGCAGTGTGAGTCCTGTCAACACAAACACACACAAATATGTTACACTAAATACACAAGTGTTAACATTAACAAGCATTAGTTTCCATCGTGTGCATCAGCTGAGGGTCGTGTCGTACTTTGATGTTGTAGCTCCACCAATCAGCAGAGGAATCTTTAAACCCAGCCGCTCCATTTCCTTGGCGACATGAATCATTTCATCCAGAGAAGGAGTGATGAGACCAGACAGACCAATTATATCTACACACACATACACACAGAGAGATGAATGACACTCGTGTAAAGAGTAGAAATCAATATAAATGTGAAAAGACAAACCTGCTTTATTCTGAATGGCTTCCCGCAGGATTCTGTCACATGGAATCATGACTCCTAAATCAATGACCCTGAGGATACAAACACACACAGACAGACAGACAGCTGATGTCATCCATGATAAATGACAGCGTTTACTCTGATAAAACTCAACAAACCTGCGGCTATCAGCATCTGAACCGCCACTTACGCTGAATTTACACTGTAAGTCTTGATGCTCAAATCAAATTTGTTGCCTGATTTTTTTGACAACCTGCTAACATCATCTTTTAAATGCGACTCATATCTGATATCAACATTTACACTTTAAGGTAAACATACTGACCGGGGCGGACCAAATGATTATTCAAGATTATAGAGCTTTATTTCTGTAACAAGACATAAAACTTTAACATTACTTCACTAAGAGGAGCCGTCGTCCTCCATTATGTCATGTGATCACAGATGGTGTCCACCTCATTAGACGTCATTGACCAACATCACTTTATCAATGACGCATGACACGTCTTCACATAGGAATAACTGATCCGTCTGCTTACATTGCAGATGTGAATGCATGTATCTGATTCTTATCAGATTTATTTTTATATATAAATGAGGCCTGAAACCAATCTGAGAATCTCATAATCTATGTGCTTTTATCCTGCTTACACATTTCCAGGTTATATCCCATCTGTGCCACATAAGGGGAAAAATTGGAACACTCACCTGAAGTTATTGCATCCCAAAACAACACCAACAATGTTTTTGCCAATATCATGAACGTCTCCCTTCACTGTGGCTAACAGTATTGTGCCCTGATAAGGGTCCTGAAATAAACATACAAACAGACAACATCAGGATTTCTGCATTTATTTATTTCATACAGACAACAGAATCCCATCACACCACTACATACAGACCAATAAGATGTGTGCATTTAGGTCATGTGACGATATAAACACTTACCACATCTTCACTTGATTCACCGTTGGACCTCATCTCCTCTCTCTCTTTCTCCATGAAGGGAATCAGATAGCCAACAGCCTTCTTCATGACACGAGCTGATTTTATCACCTGAACCCACACACACATACAGATGACATCATCAAGACTTCCCACGCCAACAACCAATCAAAGCCCTTGAATAAAACTCTGTTTTCTGTGCGACAGGATAGCAGATCTCACCTGAGGTAAAAACATCTTCCCAGCTCCGAACAGATCTCCCACCATCTTCATGCCGTTCATGAGCGGACCCTCGATCACGTGCAGCGGTCGGGGATAACGTTCGGTCTGAGCTCGAGCCTCTTCTGTGTCCTCCACCACATACTTCTCTATACCCTGATAACACACACACATACAGTTTATGATTGTAATATTATCATTATTTCCAAGTTAATCTAAGAGTTACACTATGTTTTGATGTTAAAACACATTAAGAGATTGTACAAACCCGACTGACCTTAATAAGTGCATACTCCAGTCTCTCCTCCACACTCCTCTCTCTCCACTCATCTGTTTGAATCACTTTCTTCCCACCTTTAGCATTATTCTACAATAAACCACACAACTTTAGACAAGAACACCAGGAGACACACATCAATGTCACACATTAAAGTCGTCATGACAACAGCATCAGAATCAACTAGCGCTGTCACAATTATGAAATTTGGCTGACGGTTAATTGACTAATAAATTGTGACGATGATGACGATTAATTGCATGCCTTACTTGTAGGGCGATTACTTGTCTGTTTTAATTCTCATAAATTTTTTTGTTTGTTCATAAAATAATTTTCACACATTGTTGTGATTATTTAAATTAAATATTTTGCAAGGTTTTCCTGGCAGTAAATATTAATACACATAACACATATTTAAAAGCAATTATTTAATGAAAATTCTGAAAATGAAATAAACAAAATAAAGTGTCTGAAAACGAACTGAAAATTAAGAATAGTATCCTTTACTTCCCTACATTCGGAATTGCTGTTTTGGAAATGTATGTTTTACCTGTCAGTTCATACTGCTTATAAAAGTTTTGCAGCATTTCTTTAAATGCTGTTTACAGGCGCTGCAGCTCCCCCTTGTGTTTTTAAAGAGATGTGCAATCATTGCGGTGATCTGAAATCATCACGACGAGGTCAAACAATCGCGATGAGACGATTATTTAACCATTGTGACAGCCCTAGCATCAACATCAGCTGGACTGTTGAAGTGATCTGGTTGTGTTTAAAGTGGTTTTACTCCGCACCTGTGCATACAGCAGGAGTTTCTCAGTGGCGTCCGGGTCACGGTTCCAGATGAGGTTCTCGCACAGCAGCAGCAGATCTTTATCAATGTCATCATATACAGGCAGACTGCCAGCATTTACAATGCCCATGTCCATCCCGTCCTGTACGGACACACAGTGAGTCTTAATACAGCAAGAGAGATGAATGAAACATGAGACAGCATTGAACACTACAGTCAGTGATACCTTGATAGCGTGATACAGAAATACTCCATGCATCGCCTCTCTGATAGCCTCCATCCCTCTGAAGGAGAACGAGAGGTTAGAGAGACCTCCACTGACCCGAGCACCTGGCAAAGTCTCCTACACACAACACACACACACAATAACGGTAACACAATGTGTGAGGCGAGTAGGACCACGAAAAAAAACCTAGTGCTGACAAATGCTGTGTGCAAACCTTTATGATTCTGGTGGCTTTCATGAAATTGATGGCGTACATGTTGTGCTCGTCCATTCCCGTACCGATAGTCAGGATGTTGGCGTCAAATATGATGTCATTGGGATTAAAGCCCACCTTGTTGACCAGGAGGTGATACGCACGAGAACAGATCTTTACCTTCTGATCGATTTCTGTCGCCTGTGAAAATATTTTGAGACATTTCATGACAAGTGGGACTTTTGTTTTCCGGCCCCTGACGCTCATTTTGTCCTTTAGTCTGACCTAAATACTACAAATCTTTTATCTATAACCTCAAACATTATCAGAGAATCACTCTGGTCAAGAGTGAATTCAAACCATTTATTTGATTTGTTAATCTTTTTTTAATGAAATATATTTTATTAACATAAAGGCCGACACCCACCTGTCCCTCCTCATCAAACGCCATGACGACCACAGCAGCACCGTGACGACGCATCAGTTTGGCCCGCTGCAGGAAATCTTCCTCGCCCTCTTTGAGACTGATGCTGTTCACGATGCATTTCCCCTGGCAACACTTAAGCCCCGCCTCTATCACAGCAAAGTTTGATGAGTCGATACACAGGGGCACCTGGATGAAAGGTCAAAGGTCAGTGTCAATTCTTTAACTAAGCAATACTTTTTATGTCTTATAAAGGAGGGAGTCGAGTGACCTTAGCGATATCTGGTTCAGAGGCGATCAGGTTACAGAAGCGCGTCATGGCAGACGGTCCGTCCAGCATCCCATCGTCCATGTTAATGTCCAAAATCTGAGCGCCCATCTCAACCTGAGCTTTAGCGATACTCAGAGCTTCCTAACACACATATAACACACATTAAACATGATACACAACACAAATATGACAATAATATCACGTTTTACCTCATAATTTCCAGCCATGATAAGTTTAGCAAACTTGCGTGATCCAGCAACATTACAACGCTCGCCGATGTTTACAAAGTTTGTGTACGGCCCGATCCGGAAGGGCTCTAATCCTAAACACACATGAAACGCTCATTAAAAACCACATCATATTATAAACACATATATTACACATCAAGATCATGATGGACTGACCTGACAACAGCATAAACTCACTGTAGACGTCTTTAGGAGGAACTCTGGGTTGAATGTGACGCACACTTTCAGCAATGGCCCTGAAACACACATAGTTTAAACACACTGACACACAGATCTCACAATCTGACACTATAGGGACGGATGCGTTACCGGATGTGGTCAGGAGTCGTTCCACAACAGCCACCAACAATATTCACAAGACCATCAACAGCAAACTCCTGCAAAAAAACCCCACAGATATCAAGAGAAGATTGAGAGCTCAACTAGGGATGTTCATATTGACTGGTTAACTGTTCATTGACTGTAAGAATATATGAGTGATTCATATTATTACTTAAAAGAATAAAAAATGTGTGTGTCGACACGTGCCTACAGACTTTTCTATCCTCAATTTGTCCAGTAAATGCCTCAGATTATTGCCTCAGTCTCGCGTGTGTCCAGAAAGACCTTCGGCGATCGTGTCTGTCCTAGACCCTGACTATAAACATCTCTTTTTTTGCACAGAGAAAGACGACGCAAAAGCAAAACTTTTAAAATGTGTCCCGCTTGGTGAAAAAGACACAATCCTCTTTGGATATTAATCCTCTGGACTAATCGCGTGCTCTTTGATAGTGTATTTTTGCATGAACATTTGATAATGTATGAAATTAAATCCTGGTGCTGTTTGCACGTTCAAATTAAATAAAATGTTTTTATTATTTTTACCGCTTCACAGATAACCATTAACTGTAATGACAATTACAGTGACAATTTAATATTAAAATCTTGTAATGGTTAATGTTCAACTAACAAGCTGCGGTTGTCGTTCAGGAAAATGAACTGAAATGAACATCCTTTAGCTCAACAGATTCATGATGATGATGATTAAAATGACACTTTTACCTTTATATGAGAAGCTGTGACAGCAGGAGTCTCATCATAACCTCCAAATGTGTTGGGAAGTCCTAAACAGAACACACACACACACACACACACACACACACACACACACACACACACACACACACACACACACACACACACACACAGGTTATGATGGGAATGATATGAGTTTACTGCTCACTATGTGAAGTATACATTCAACACTGACTGCTATTTTTATTTATAAGCAGCCTGTAAACCAGTATGCAGTATGGAATGATGAACATTTCAAAAGGTAGCACACTACATTGTAGTCACATTGCCTCATTATGTTGAAAATTGAATTTGTTTTGTACAAAAAGTCTTAAAAGTGTTTCATGCAAATAGTGAAATAGTATTAATAGTGAGTTATTGTAGTTTTTAAACACAGCTGGTACCTGCGTTTGGGTAACAGATGACAAAAGCTCCAGTGCTCTTTCCTATCGCTTCAATGAAAGGACGCATCTCAGTCGCACCCAGAGCACAATTTAACCCAATACTGAGAGAGAGAGAGAGAGAGAGAGAGAGAGAGAGAGACAGACATACTCATTACAGAGACGATCATTAGTGACCCGTGCTGACAAAATGAGTCTGAATGCGCTCAGTCTAATTGTGAGCTAGAGGCAAAAAAAAGTATAAATGTTGATTTTGTTCAAAATTGAGGTTTTTCCAAAAATAAGCTACATTAAGCCCTTGTCTAGTGATCTCAATGCTTCATTAAACATCTTAAGCATTCTCACAGATGTGGGAGCCCTCGAGCCCGATATATACACACATACACAGAATAACAGTTTTAAAAATATCTGTTTTGAGAAGAATTCATGCAGATATAATCTGTTATAATGTTTGATTAACTGTTGAGGATCTGATGTGTAAGATTATATTAGATCATTACAGTAGATCATAGAGATGTCTGTCTCAATGTCAATCAAACAATAAAAAAAAGAAAAAAGTTGAACATAGATATTTTTCCTATAGATATTGTTTTTGACTTTGTGTGTGTTAAATCTGTTAGTTTTAACGTATGGATGCTGTGATTTCTTTTTTAAACCTTTAACTCAATTTTGTTTCAAAATTGATCAACTTCAAACAGGTGCAGCTCTGTTATTTTTGTCAGATTACAACAAATGTCAAAATATCAGTAACTCATTTTTGAAAATGTGCTCATTCCCACTCATTTTGCCAGCATGGGTCTCATTTATACTTCTATAAGTTTATAAATGTTTGAGATGTCTGGAGGTATAAATCTGTCTCACCACAGTGGTTGAGAGTGAGACACACTGATGATGAAAGCTTCACCCGTCTGTCCTGACAGCGTACGACCGCTTTTATCTACTATAGTCCCAGAGACCTGAACACAAACACATTCATACGTATAGATGATCAAATCTTAGGATTCCTGTATGTGACCACTAATAAAATGAATTAAACACTCACAAATATGGGTCGAGGTTCATACGAGCCTTCAAACAGCTGATCAATGGCAAATAAAGCCGCCTGTAAGAAACAATAAACCCTTCTTTACATTCAGAAGTTTCTGTTATATCTTAGAAAAGAGTGGATGTGAGTTTTACCTTCGCATTAGCTGTGTCAAAGATGGTCTCCACCAGAAGAATATCAACACCTCCATCCAACAAACCCCTCACCTGATCTGAGTACGACTCTACCAACTCATCAAACGCTACACAAACACACACAACATCAGCATCTCAGAAGCACATCATCTTTAATGTTTGATTATAAATCTGGATCAGGGTCTTACAGGTATTTCTGTAGTCTGGTCTTTCCACTGATGGTGAGACAGACAGTGTTTTATTGGTGGGACCGACAGCTCCTGCCACAAACCTCTTACAACCTATCAACAACAATAACATCATCATGAATAATGACATCACAAACTGCACTGAACTGATTCACGAATCACGAGCGATCAGATTCATGACCTGTTTGAGCCGTGACATCATCGGCCGCTTTCCTGGCGAGTTCAGCAGATGCTTTGTTTAACCGATACGCCTGAAACAAAAACAAACTAATAAATAAAAATATACATTTATGCATTCAGGTGACACTTTTAATAAAAGTTTATTTGTGACCTTGTCTGTAAAATCCTCATAATTTAAATGATGGGATTCGATTTCATTTCAATCTTTCATTTCCATTATATAGGATGAGTTCATGTAGACAACAGTATATTACTAAAAAATGACTTATAGATAAAAAAGACAGTCACCATGTCCTGCATCCCATAATCCCCCTGGGCGATGCTGGTGCTGCTGAAGGTGTTGGTCTCAATGATGTCAGCACCAGCCAGTAGATATTCCTACAGAGAGAGAGAGACTAACATCAGTTACATCATGTGTTTCATTGGTGTGACACCGATCATGTGACCTGATGTCCAGACGCAATACAATAAAAAACAAGTCAAATAAAACTAAATCAACAGTGCACCCACATGAAAAGAGTCATACTGACAGTTAAAATATCAATACAGTCTAGAGTAACTTAATAAAATATATCAAAATATATAATTGCACAATTTCCTGAACAGTTTTTAATATTTGTTAAATGATCAACGGCCAGATTTACTAACAGCTTGCACCAGTGCAAACCATCATTTTGTCATTTAATAACGATTTGCTAAAGACACACAGTAGATAATTAGCGCTGTAAAGGTGTGGTCAGGGTCTAGTTAATTTTGTGATTGATCTTAGTGGTTCTCAATCCTGGTCCTGGAGGCCCACTGCTCTGCACATTTTGTATGTCTCTCTTATCCGATGGACAATGAGATCTACAAATGAGCTGATGATTTGAATCAGCTGTGTTAAACAAGGGAGACACACAAAATGTGCAAAGCAGTGGGCCTCCAGGACCAGGATTAAGAAGCACTGACTGGTCTAGATCAGTGGTTTTCAAACTGGGGGCTGCGAGATGGTGCCAGGGGGGCCCTAGTTTTATGACATTTGATGAAATACATTAATTTATCGTGAATTCTGTGTAATTAAACCTAAAAAAAAATAAGGCTACTAACAAAAAGCACTACTTTTTTGTAAAATGTAATGTTTTTTTTATTAAAATGTTGAGTTTTAGAACAGTTTTTGTCACAAATTTTCTTTGTAATGCACCATACACAAGAGGGGCCGCATGCTGAGTTTAGGAACCACTGGTCTAGACCATTTCTAGGAGTTTCTCTTTCAGATGCAAAATTTATGGGATGAGATTATTTAAATGATTCATGCAACATGATTTTCTAATGTTTGCTTGTGTGAAATTGCACTCTCACTCTAATTTGCCCCATTTAGTACATCTGCCCCCAAATGTGTGCTTTATGTTTGTTTTATTAGAAAAGTTGTTTGTTTAGTGAGATGGGTCAAGATGAATTTGTCACTGTGTACAGATAGTCAGAGTTTATGTGCTGAAATAACACTCATTTTTGTTATGACTGAGCTAACAAAGTACATCTGTACAGGGTCATCGTGTTCAAGACAACTCACGCGCACATTTGCTGCTAATATATGAATATATCATGAGCGCATACGCACACACACACGCACACACACCTTGTGAATGCTGTAGATGACATCAGGCTGAGTGATGCTCAGAATGTCATTGTTGCCTTTCAGACTGTTGGGATGATCTTTGAACTCTTGACCTCTGAAATCTTCTTCCTGAAGGTTCCTCTGCTGGATCATGGTTCCCATTCCACCATCCAGAACCAGAATCCTCTGTTGTAGGAGGTTTTGGAGCTCATGATAAAGAGAGACTGATGCACCTGAACACAAACATACTCACAACACTTTCAGATCATTCACTGTCACTGATTATGTTCGGTTACATTCATACATATTCAACCATGCACCAGTTTCTATGCATGTTTTTTTTATATATTTGACAGCATGATTGTACAAACGATCTGATTTGCTTAAATAGTAAAAGCCACAGCAGTCGACAACTATAAATGGAAATACACATTGAGCAATGTGCTGACGTAACACACACACAGGTTACACAATGCACCTATCACAGGTTATGAAACAGAAAAGATTCAGATGTTTCACGCGCTGCAGAAGTCCGATTAATAAATCTTAATCAATCAATCAATCAATGCATTTCACTAACTCACTCTCACACACACACACACTTGTGCATCAGTTTTCATATAACACACATCCATCAAAACCCTTTTAATGTCATGCAGAATAATTCTAATTCAATTCGATGTTAATTTGCATAACATTTGCAATGACAGTTGATTGACAGGAGCCCTGGTGATGTCATTCTGATATTATTGACAGATATGCGTGAGTTCCGTTGTCGGTTCTGCACGACACGAGCGCAGCTGCCTGCACGTTTCGTTTGCGTTACCTGAACTCTGCTGTACGGTTGGAGGCATCCTGCTTAAAATATTCCTCACTCCGACCTACAACACCCCGAATAAAGACGTGTTTGAAGTCCAAGCCGGATCAGTTGGGTCCCTAAAACTGTCAAACTTTCCTTACGGTCATGACTGACTTCGAGTGCACGTGGAGCAGACACGCACATGCGCAGAACGAGTCACGCCACTACAGAGCCGCCAATGAGCATGCGCAGTTCGCTTTCATCAGAAACACATTTTACACACTTTTTTGTGTTTATTCTCAAAGTATAAAAGACAGAACACGTGCCTGCTGTTAAGTGGGGTTTATTTGTCACGTGGTTTACATTTCATCTGATACAACTTTAAAAAAAAATCATATTTATATTGAATCTTTCTGTCTTGTTCAGTAAACAACATCCATAAACAGGATACATTTAAATGAGAAGCCACATATAAAATTATAATTCATCATTTCTTTTCACTGTGTATCTTGAATGTAAGTTTACTTTGCATCAGATTTTTCAAAATATTAATATTCTTATGCAGTTGATCTTTTCATATAAACTGACCTTGTTTTATGTATGTGTAGATCATTTTATTTAAAAAAAATAATAATAAGACAAGGACACCTGATGAGAATATAATCTGTATTTTAAATTATTCAGTCCTGGAAAACTTTTGAAAGGGCATCGGGGCCATAAATATTACACAACACTTGTACACATGAAACTTTAAATGCCTAAAGCTGACAGAATCATCACGCTGAAGATAATCATCTATAAGAACATATAAAGTGTGTATAAGTGAATCTAATTAAACTTATTTCAACACAAAATCAAATGAAAGAAATAAGTGAAATTATTATTGAATTATTTCCTATTATTAGCATCCCATTAATAAGTCAATGGAGATAACATCCTATTCATTGATAATGCATTATCTTTATGCACATTTTTAGTTTTCATTCTCCCAGTTCTTATTACTATATAATAATATGTAAATATAATAATAATAATCATCAATTAGTATCTAAATAAGATTTTTTTAATTTTAATATTGATTTTAGGGTGGAATATGTTTTGTGAGAATGATGCAAATATAATTGAATAATCTGGCATGACAGATCAAATGAATATACTTTTTAAAATTATGTAGTTTCAGTAAATACTCTAGGGATAAAATGGCCATTTTTACTGGCACAATTTTATCAGATGGGGGTAAGAAATACCAATATCAAGGCAAACCAGCACTAAAAGTGTGTTCCAGTCATTTGGTGTTTTGTTTTTTTTGGTGTAGTGCTGCTCCAGACAGCTAGAGGTCACTCTCTCCATAGAGGGCAGTAGAGAAACCCGTGTAGTCCAAAGCCCCTGGAACTCCATCCGGTCCTGCGTAGGGTGGCATCCTGGAGATGCAGTATTCCGCTTGCTCCGGGGGTAATTCCCGACGGAGTTCATCCACCAGAATGTACGGCTACAATCACATTATAAAACTCTTACATATTTTTATAAGGGTATATAAGAAATGTACAGCTAATGTATCACAAACACACAAGTGTACAGTACGGCTTATCTGCAGCCAGTATCCTGAATGAGGCGATGACCTGTTCAGCGGTGTCAGTGTCTCCGGTCTCACGGGTCATGAAGTCCACAAAGGACTGAAAGTTCACCACACCAGAACCGTTTGGATCGACCAATGACATGATCCGTATAAACTCTGCTTCCCCCTGTAGACACAAAAGACACAGATGCTGTACTTTATGTGTGACATAACCTTGTATAACCATATGTCCAACTGGTCAACCCATCCGTAAAGTATTTATGGATTCCTAATCCCAGTTACAGAGATCAAGTGTTTGTTTTTACCAGGTCATAGCCCATGGAGATCAAACAGGCCCTGAAGTCATCAGTCTCCATTCCTCCCTTCTTCTTCTGGAAGAATAAAAGTAAACAGGAAGATAAACCAACGCATCAAAGTGAAGATGAAGGAGATATGTTGAAGTTTAACATGCACGTGTTCTGGTGACACATAAGATACAATTAATGGTTGTTAATGACGGTATTACCTGTATAAGTTCAATCAAACTTAGCAAAGTTTCTTCGGGTTATTCTATAAACACACATGTCAATTAGACACACAGTTAGTTAGCAGTGAGTCAATGTGTTGTTTGTGATGTAGTTTGTGTTACTCGATCAAAGTGTGTGAAGGAAGATCTGAAGTCGTTGAGCTGTTGTTGACTGATGCCTTTAGCGTCCCGTGTCAGAATCTGAGTCTCGATCTCATTGATGGTACGAGCGACCGTGGTCAGCAGTAACTCCCATCCCACACGGATGTGCTGCGTTACCATGGAGACAGACATCAGAAGTTAAACAGTGATAGTGTATCATGATCTGTCAGTGCGTGTATGTGTGCGTAAGTGTGTACCTCCATAGTGTAGTTGGTGTGTTTGTTGTCGAATATAAGTGACTCTTGGATGAGCTGGTGATCTCCCTCCAGTTTGTCGATGTTTGGTTTATAGTTAATGATGACGTGCTCGTATTGTTTAAGTTGAGTCATGTGATCTTCCAGCGCTCCGCCCAGATCCACTGTACTGTGAGCGATTTCCTCCATGACACCAAACACTTCATCATTTATACAGCTGTGACTGAACAAATCTGTGTGCACAGAATCCTGGAGTAACTACAGGTCATTGTGTCACATCTGATGTGTGTGTGCGCTTGTGAGACCTCCATGCGTGTCTGAATCCAGGGTCCAATGATGTTGGCCTGCGCTGCAAACTGACGTCTGAGTCTTTCATTCATGTGCTGTCTGGACAATTCCTCCTGTAGACCGCTGTCTCTCTGAGGAACCAGCTGCTTCACCTACATATTCAATAATCAATTCAATCTTATTTATATAGCAGTTTTCACAATTGTTTCAAAGCAGCTTAAAAATTAATAGATGCAGGGAAAAAAACACAGAAAAATCATAAAACATAAGCAGCAGAATACAGCGGTTAAGATTAACCATACTAGCAACCGTAGTAAAAATGTAACATATGTAAGAGGGTGCTAAGATAAGCCAATGTCAGCAGAGCAGACTCCGCAGGGGTTGAAATAAAACATACGAGAAAACCCCTGTGGGCGAAAAGTCCTAGGAGGGGAAAAACCCTTGGAAGAGAGCCAGACATAGCTGGTTCTATAGAGATATTATATAATAGGTACCATGTTTTACAATTTTATGGGAATTAAAACATACACACATAAACACATTAGACAAGAGATCTTCAATCTTTTTCAGGCCAAGGACCCCTTAATGTATAGAGAGGAGGAGCGAGGACCCCCAGTACATGAATCAAATTAAAACTGGATTTACATGTAATGCTGGCTATGTTACAATGATTAAAATTAGCATTTTTTTGTTTAAATAGATACATACTGTTACAGTTTTTTACAGATGCTAGGACACATTTCTCAATACTTGGGTCACTTTTGCAAAACTCTTCACACCGTGAGCACAACAGAAGTCTATGTGGGCTAAACTGAGGATCAATTATCATTGCTTTGGCACAAAATGTATTCAATGACTACATCTCTCAAATTTCAGGAATTCTTTTTTTCACTCAGACACAACAACTGCCAAAACTCTTTATACATACAGGACAATATGCACATGCTTACATACTGTTTTCAAAACTGTTAAACTTATGTTCAAAACAATAACACAGTACAAAACTGAATAAGACAGCAATTTACATTTCTACAGTAATATTTTAATGAAATATATTTTAAATCTTAAAAATAAATGCTATAAAAACAATTGGCCAAATGGAGAAGACCGAGTAGATTAGCGTTACTATTGTGTCTGTATCAGTGGATGGTGTGTATATAAATGATTGTATTTTGGAATTACTGCAAAAAATAAAAATAAATAAACTACATAAAATATTGAAGAATTCAATGTCTGATTCATTCCAGTAACATATATTGCAGTGAATTATAAACAGAGAAAACATTGTATAATGCTACGTGTTGTTAGTGTTTTTTAGCTCATTGGTTTGTGGGTGACAAAGTGTGTTTGTCGACTGTCAACCTTTGCTAGTGTTCTGGAAGAATGAGTTGATTTGAGACCTGAATAAAGTGTTTTGGTAGTTGTAGTGCATTTTGAATGTGAAATGAACTGCTTTGCCAAGCCGAAAGTTTGTTAGGAGAACTATGTGAAGAGTTTTGCAAAAGTGACCCAAGTATTGAGAAATGTGCCCTAGCATCTGGAAAAAACTGCAACATACTACATAACATTTTAAATTTACTGAATAGAATTTAACGGGGAACCTTAATTTCAGAAAAGTTTTATATATTTTAATATGGAAATCTTAACTACAATCAAGCGTTTTATCATTTCTATAATAAGCCTATTAATGCATTTTTATTTAATGCCTAATTTCATTTTTCCAAAGATTTTTTTTTTAATTCAAAGAAGGACCCACAGACCTCCAAGGGGCTCCGGACCCCCTGTTGAAGATCCAAGCATTAGACAACAAAACCAAATCTAAATAAACAAAACACTGGCACACACAAACCTTCTCCCACATCTGGTTGATGTGTGTAGGTGTGATGGTGCAGTAGATGTTCGTAAGGTTGCTGGAGATCCCATAGCTCTGAGCGATCTTCTGTACCTCATTAAAAATGCTCAGAATGGCCTGACGTTCACTGTCAGCCTCATGTAGTGTGCTTTTAAACTGATCATGAGCTGAGATCAGATTCTGAAAGATGAAAGTCATGTTTCAAGTAACTAAACTTCATGTTTCAGGAGTCTGACAGCACCTCAGCTGTTTTTAATACAGTCCAGTAATACATCAGACATTCAGTGTTGTGTTATCTTCAACATCACACATGAGTCTTTACCTGAACCTCATCCACTGAGTGAACCATGAAGATGTCCTGCAGGTCCTCCATGGCTCCTTCCATCCAGTTAATGAATGGAGAAGATCTCTTGGAGAACTCCAGAAAGAGTTGATCAATGGTTTCCAGAAGTTTCTCTGTCCTCTTATAAACAAACACACAACCTCATTCAATCTAAAAGCTTCCATGTAAATGTAATAATCAAATAACTTACATAAATATTTCTTGCTAGTTTATTTGTTTGTTAAGCATCTATGTGATAATATACATTAGTAATATATTCATGATGATGATCTGATGTTTCACCTCAAGAGCTTCTCTGCGCTTCTGTGTTAAAGTCCCCAGCTGATCCCATTGATCACAGATCGACTGACAGCGATCATTTATCAGACCTGCAGCATGATAATCCAGCTCACTGCACACACACACACACACACACACACACACACACACACACACACACACACACACACACACACACACACACACACACACACACACACACACACACACACACGATCAGACCTCATTATAGTAATGATATAATCATAGTCATTATTATTCATTTGGGTTATGACAACACAACTGTGTGCCTTTATTCTTCTCTCTTCTTTTCTTATGAATAATGATTTAATTCTTCTAACAGCAGGATGACAGCATTGATCTCTAAATCCTTCACAAAGCCGTGTTGATCTGGATCACAGATCCATGTGAGAGCTGACGGGCAGCTGTTTATCCACCACAGCAACAGAGACAAAACCACAGAAACCACTGAACACTCACAATCCATCATTCATGTCTCTCTGTCTGTTGTGTTCATGTAGCTAAACTGGTAGAGCGTTACCAATACACAGGTCAGGGTTCAGTTCAGATTAAATGTTCAGCAGTTAAAAGTGTCTGTCAAATACATCAATGTAACATTAGCTGTTGGTTTGCTCAGAGATGTATGTGAGTATTTAGATAATCGCTCAAACTGACCTTGACTGATGACCTCAGTGTCTACAAATAGAGATGTGAATATATAGAGCTGTTGTGTGTGTGTGTGTGTGTGTGTGTGTGTGTGTGTGTGTGAGACAGGTGTTACAACAATAGAAACTCAACCCTACTGTAACCTCTGCAACACTAAACTCATAAAGCCAGTCTTTAACTGAATTTCAAATCTCACAATTAAATAATGTGATTTATAAAATTATAATGACATTACTACATTCCTTCTTATATTTGCTCTAGTGAAATATGAGTTGCATGCAGTGATCTATATAAATGGCTGGATTGCACATGACGTCACAATATTGAAGCCATCACGCTGCCATATTGGTATGCCCAAACACTTGTGGTTTGGCACTGTAGTCATATTACACATAAAATAAATGAATTTATATTCAACATCAGCATCTGTCATATCATATGTATTATTTCTGATGTCAGGTGTAATTGCAGTGTGATTTCATGATGATGAAACAGGAAGTGGTTATACTTGAGTTCCTGTGCGATGGCTGCAATTTGTTCCACTCTGTCCTGATGTGCGGCCAGGTCGCTCTCAAAAGCCTCATGTTTCCGTAGCAACGCCCTCACTTCTGTCAGAGATGCTTTCTCATAATCCTTCAGAAGTAGCAGCGCATCTTTTCCTGCAGTATCACATAACACACACAAAAATCATTTTACTCTAAGTCAGGTTTTTTGTTTTTAAGTAGACAGAAGGAAGTGATGTCATCGCACCCTTAGCCCAGCTCTCATGAGTGGCGACTTTCTGCTGAAACTTCTCTGCCAAATGTTCCACACGTTCCAGACGTCTGATCTCACTGAGCAACCATTCTTCATAACCTTTCTCAGCATGATTCAGAGTCTGCCACGCCGCTGTGATGTCCTGCACACAATCACATCACATATACACACACACACAGATCACCTACTTCTGGCCCAAACAGCTGCTGATAAAGTACTGATGTCTATGTGTGCGCTTACAGACACCATCTTTCCTTCTGAGGGCATGAACGCCGGTCTGTTGCTGATGCGGAGTTTGGTCTGCAGTGTATTGAAGTTGATCTCCAGCTGACATTTCTCCTGAACTTTGGGCGGTTTGTGCATTCGGCGGTAATCTCTAAAATCCTCCAGCTTTTGTCTCATGACGGCCATGGTGCTCTCTGGAGATCTGTTCTCAAGCCAGGGCGTCGTCTGACGAATCCATGCCAACAACTGCAGGACAAAGAACAACACTGACACACTCGTGTACAGGTGTGCGTGTTTGTGTGTGTTTGTGCGTTTATACCTCACTGGCCAGTCGTTCATACTCCTCCATTAGTTTCTCATTCTCTTGATTGACACCAAGCACTTTACAGATCCGGTTTGCTGCTGTTTCTGCCTATAAACACACATTTACTGTCAACAATCTTTTCAATCGTATACTGTATTTGATGTTGTTTTCAATGAGAAGTACTGTATATTTAGTTAAAACTCTCTTTAAGAGATGGTGCACTGTAAACAGTAAAAAGATGAATTTACATGGAAAGTGATTGACTCAAAATTATCGAGCAAATATGTTGAAACTATTAAGCTTACTTCAACTTTGTACTTTGTACTTGTGTATTTGTAAAGGTAACAAAATAATCTTAAGTACTGATAACTCAGTTTGTTAAGTTAAATGTATACAAGTTAATTGTGCAATAGGGTCACCCAAAAACTTGAATACTTAAGTTTGTTTAATTCAGTGCTCATGTAGCCTATACTTAAACTTCTCAGTTGACTTATATAGTGTACTATGGGATATCATGTCATTAAACTTCATGACTAACTTTGTGTTAATCAATCATTGAATAAACATCTTCACAAAAATACACATCACACTATATAATTATTAAGCGCTAATGCACTGATGACATGCACATTATTATTGTGAAGACAAACAAGATGTGTTGATCTGGATCCACTGCAAAGAGTCATTACCTAAACAGTGAATTCACAAGTATATATAACTAGATAACTAACAATATTAAGAGATTAAACCTCCCTATTAAAATCTATTTAAGTGCCCCATCAGTTTCTATTCTTATGACCAAACATTAATAATCCAAATTTTCAGGCACAAGGCATTATGGGTATTCCACACAATACTTTGTACTCATACTTTTGTTACACTTGTATTTTTTAAGTTTATGGATTCATTATTTTGCATCATTGAAAGAAGTAAGTCCTATATCTTTATTGAGGGGTGAGACTACAAACACCCCTTTTCTCGGTCAAATAGGCAGACATTACATTTCGACTATAAATGATCCACTTTTAATATAGATGAATGTTTCCACGGGTGAAAGGCTCCTTTAAGTTTAAAGTTCACAAGTTTCACATGTTGAATATATTTTCTTAATGCCATCACATTAAAGTCAAAGTGGTTTTGTCTTGAGTTGAAAGGTTTGTTTGGAAACAGATGAACGTGTACCTGTTCTGCTCCAGCAAAAGCATGATAGAAACACGACACATAGGTCATGATGGCTCGCTCGTCGGGTTTCGGTGTGTTGATGATGTCTGAAACGAGAGATGGATAGAAACAGATAAATGTGAAATTATGGAAGTATAAATTGTAATTAATGTTTTATTTGAGTTTAATTTGTTCTTTATCTGTATGATAAAACTGACCCATGAAATATTTAAATCTACTCTATTCAATAAAACTTGCCAAAATCAATGCAAAAAAAACCCCCAAAGACTTGACATGGATCTGACAACAAGCGTGTATTATATGACATATCAATACTGTATGTGACTATGTGACAGAAATGTGAAGATAATCCACTTTTATTAAAACAACCAGTTGCAGTGATGCTGTATTTACCTTCTGGGTCCAACATTTTTGGGATGTCCAAGTGTTTTTCTGCGATTTCCAAAGCCAGATTCAGATTTCCAAGAGCATCATCCTACAAAAACACAGACTTGAACCTCACACATAATACAGAAGATTGCATTTAAAGTGACAGTACGCTAAAAAAAACTCTTTAATACAGCAGTAAACTGAATTGGACATGGTTGTACACAACAGCTATACATATAAAGTGAAGTGAATGAGTAAATCTTCAGTCAGTACATTCACGCAGCACACAGACCTTGTTGAGTTTGGTAAAGTCGATCAGGTCGGGTCTGTGTCTGTGTATGAGAGCGCAGAACGCAAGACCGTCCTTCCAACTGGACATGTGTGTGAATGAAGAGACGAAATCATTAAAACAAGAAAAACTGTGTGAGTCTGTCATGATCCACATGTCTGCTTATATTATAGCACAGACTGATGGGAAGCTTATCAACTATACACAACAAATGTACAAAATATTTTATATATTATTACAAATATTTAAAATCATTTCATTATATGCAGAATAAAAATACTGGCTCATCTTTACATATCTGTCATTAAACACAAAGAAACAAATATAAAATATATTTATATTCTATTTATCGTTTATTTACTTACCTACAATGGAAATTTTGTACATTGACATTCCTATAGGGAGCAGTTTTCCTCTGACACCACAGCAGGAGACCTTCCTTAGCCGAGGTTTCTGAGATACAATCCATAATATTAACCAAACAAGTGTGTGTGTGTTTGTGTGTGCGAGCGAGCGTGTGTTTTTGTGTGTGTTATACCCTCCACAGAGATGTCCTGAATGGCAAAGCGGAGGATGATGGTCCAGATCATTCCCAAAGTCATCTTGACATTCCCATCAACAATCTCTGTGAGGTTGAGCAGACACACTTCAGTTTAATAGATTTAAAGTGTCACACATCAATGTGAATTATTATTAAGAAGTGAATCTTACCCTCAGCACCGATAGACACCAGTTTGACACCTTTGCTGGTGATGTATTCCAGAGCTTTGTTCACATTGGCTATTTTGTGAAAGCGCATCTTTCCTCGGTCTGGTTTGGAAAGTCTTTCACCTGGAAAGGGAAAGTGTTTTAGAAGTAAAGATCTTTTCCAGCACGATTAATGGACTCTTTCTGAAGATCAGCTGTATGGTTTTAAGAGAGAAGATCATGTACCAGAAATAACCTCCAATAACAGCATCAGTTTCAATCCATTCCTGAAATCTTCTTCAATGTTCTCAATCTGAGTCCCTGCCTTACGCAGATGAGAGTTGCACCAGGCGGTGAACGTCTGATAGAGACACAAGAGAGATCAGAAATTCAATCTGTGACATCATAAGCTTAAATATGACATTTATGAGACTTTTTAAAGATGTAAAATAAATTTTTGGCATCCCCAGATTATGTATGTGAAGATCTAGCCCACAGATCATTATAACATGTTAAAATTGACACCTTAAAGGTGTGAGCAAAAATTTGCAGTTTTTTAGGTCTGTCCTTGTAAATAAGCTGATAAAATGCAAACACTGATCACAATAATGGTGGTTTGTTGAAATTAAAAACTCAATTGTGCTGTCAATTATTTTCTCTCTCTGTACTAAATGTCAGTGCTGTGGTTGGATAGTGCAGATTAAGAGGCGGTATTATTATAATAAGATCCCCTTCTGACATAACAAGGGGAAACACATTTCAATGAGCTATTTTTCACGTTTGCAGTGAATGGTTTACCAAAACTAATTTACTGGGTTGATCTTTGTCACATTTTCTAGGTTGATAGAAGCACTGGGGATCCAATTAAGCACTTAAACATGAAAAAAGTCAGATTTACATGATATGTCCCCTTTAAATTTATGAATTTTTCAAGAATAATTTTTTTGATACATTGAATGTCTATGTAGTATAATATTTATTTTTTAGACCAGTTCAAACCCTTTATGTTCACAGATGTTCATGAGAAGTTATTGACAAACTTCAGACAGCAAAATGAAGTCAATTCCGAACGTGTGTTTAAAGTGAATTGTGAAGGACTTACTGACCTCCTAACCCCACAAAACCTACATGTAATGATCTCATAAAGAGTCTAAAGAGATTTCGTTTTTGATCAAGACAATGAGTTTCTTAATCTGAGTATGAATTTCTGTTGCACAAAACAAAAGCACACAATGTTTGTCCTGTCAGGGCAAAAGGTCTCTGTACTGCCATGAATCACATGAGCTCTGATATATGAGTAAACTTTTAAAGCAAGCGCACCTGTTCATGAGGTGATGACAGTCAGTTCACAGAAAACAGAAGAGAGACGCTATTCACACTTACACAACACAACAACACAACCAGAAACACAGCTGATGGTGTCGAGGTCACAGTTTGCGCTATATCAAATGAAAGAACAAAACGTCCCCATTACACTCACTGGTGTGGAATTGGTATAAAATCATGTCTATACAAACAAACAATATACATTTAAATATCTTTTGAATAAATCAACTGGAAGTAAATATATCTCCAGTATGCTTCATTGGTTCATTATGCTACATTCAGCAATTACTCATACTGTATCTTTACAATGCTGTACGGCTGCATAACAATTAATCGCGACTAATCATTTGCAGAATAAAAGTTTTTGTTTACATCATATATGTGTGTCTACTGTAAATAATAATTCTGTATATGTATAAATACACACACATGCATGTACATATTTAAGAAATATTTACATATTTTTATATTTATATATTATTAATATTATATATAAATACTTAAAACTTAAAATTATATACAGTACACACACATATATGATAAACAAAAACTTTTATTCTGCAAACGATTAGTTGCGATTAATTATTACGCAACCCTATAATGCTCTCTCTAAACTCCACTCTCAGTGCTGGTGTTCAGTGTGCAGTTATTATTAAGTTATTAATCAAGTTTATTGAGTTATTAAGGACTTACATTGAGTTTCTGTGATTATATTTAACCAGACATCAGAACTCAAAGTGACTGTATGGATGAATGTGTTGGGCACACGGTCAGTCACATTTATGAAGACAGACAGACACAACAATAGAACACACGCGTGTCATATTTCACCACAGCTGATCCTTACAGACGCAACACAACTAAGAAAAAATTACTTGATCATTTAGTCTTTTGGCTTAACATGTTTCCAGTGTGGTGAGACAGACAGTTTTTATATACATGAGTACTATGAAAAACCCTGTAAGCACAAGGGTAAAAATACTGAGACACACAGATCTCAGATCAGAGAGAGTTTAAAATGTCGTTTTGATAGAGGTGACATTATTTAGAGAAGAGAAGAGCAAACTAATGTTTTATGTAAGGAATAATTTGACAATGGGCCATTGAATTATTTGAAAATAATGCACATCCAATGTGGTAATGCGGCGTGAAGCAGAGTTACACTGCTGGTGTGCATTAACTTAGATCATTCAAAGGACCGGAGTCAATTATTCCTCTTATACCACAGACATTGCCTTGGTGGTTATTTTAAGACATCAGGTGTGCGTTTATAGAATAATAAGAACACCCATGAAACATTTCTCAACCAATCAGAATAAAGCATTCAACAAACCCGTGGTGTAATCATTTACAGTATAGCAGTCAGTGTATGACTGTGAAGTTTGCATGATGTTCAGATTCATTTCCCTCTTAAGATTGTGATAAACAGTCAGGTGAAGGAGTTTTGACGAATGTCAGAGATGAATTCCACATCAAGGACAGAGGATTAGTGAAGCACACCGGACACAGTTACACAGATAAAATTAGAGGAGCATCCACCACCACCATCATGTGTTTCAAAGCATCTGTTCAGAAACCTCATACCACACATACACACCAAGAGCTACACACACACAATACATAAATATAGTGCATTTAACAGTGGCTCTCAAACTTTTTTGGCATGCACCCTCCATTGCTTCATGGCCCTCCAAAGAAAATTGATGACATAAAACATTCCAAACCTTAATGTTTGAATTTAACAAAACATATTGATTTATACAATGTAATGCTGTTGGTTAGTAGCCTTATTTTTCTGAGATTTAATTACACAAAATTTATAATTAATTCATTTATTTTATAAAATGTCATAAACTTGGTCCCCCCTGGCACCATGTCAGGGCCCCCAATTTGAGAACCACTGGCATATACCCCCCATACACACACACAGACCAAAATACACACCGTTTCTTATACCATACTCTATTATTAATTCACTTTATTTCTGCACTGCTTTATATTGTGAACAGAGATGTGTGTAATATGTCTCTCTTTCTCTGTGTGTGTGTCAAGTCTATGGAATGTTCCACATATAAACTTCATGTGTGTGTCTGACCTTCCTCTGCTGTTTTTCCCACGCAGGGTCCAGCAGCAGATCTCTGTCCCACTCTTCCTCCGGTAACATATACTCTTCCACACCATAACCATTATTATTATTATTATACTGCATCTCCATCATCATCACCCTCACAGATCCAGAACCAGTGTCTCTCTCAGATCCTGCTGTGTGTCTGATCCACTCACTCTCATCAGCCTCATAATAACTGGACCGGTGACGTCACCACCCACCTACTCCACACGTGATCAAACATGAGAAGGGACATGTGTTAAAAATATACCTTATCAGTAAATACAAAAATCTTACAAGCTGTCAAAACTAAATAGGTATATACAAAACTAATAACGAAGTATAGAACTGAAAGAATACAAATATAGTTATTAACTATTTCACTTCTTTAAAACTGACTACAACTGATCTACAGATCACAGATCAGTGACTGCAACCCAAGGTCAGTAATGTGTTATTTCCGCGGAGAGATTAGAAACACTGATGCATTTTGTTTGTTGTTTTAATCAAAGCAGTCTACAAAGCTTTCAACGAAACCCTCTGCTGGTTAAACACAGCAACTACAACTGGACTCGTTCTGATCTTCACAGAGAAAAAGATGTTTGTGTAAACTCACGCACTACAAATGTTACTGCATCATATCATTATTGGATTACATTAATATTAATTGTAATAACATTAATGTTTTAATTATTCCACTTATTCTATGCTGGTAAAGTGTAGGCTGCGATCTTGATCTTCTTTTTCTTTTCTTTTTAATGGCGGTTGGCAAGGAACATTTACGCCACCTACTGGACTGGAGTGTGGAGCGTGACTTGCTTTATTTGATGATATTATATTTAGAATATATATATATATATATATATTTATGACTCCATAATTAAATACTTATTTACTTTTTATGTGATCTTTAATTTATATTTGTAATTCCTATTGCTTTCAAATAATTACTAAGTGCATTATAAATTTTATACTGTGCTGGTGCATTCCCTAGTATTGTCTATTATTCCCTAGTATTTACATTTTCATTATTCATCATACTTAGTTCTTCTATTAATCGCATTCTTTCTCTTTCTTGTTTACAATTTAATAGGCTGTGTTCATGTGTCAATCATTTTTTCATGTCTTTTTTCATGTCTTTTTTATTGAACATAGTTGAATCATTACAACCAGAACATCAACAATTAGGAATAACATCATAAAGAAAGGGAAAAAAATAACAAAAATAACAAAAATCATGCGTCAATCTTGCGCAGCATTGACCAGGTAAACCCCGTTCATGCGGAGGTAGGCGGGACTTCCGGCGGTTGCTATGCAACGGGTTTATGGCAGTGATGCGCGCGGAGGAAAGTGTGAGGCGGTTTGAAAGAGGAAACAAAAACACATTTATTATATATAAATATATAAATCTGTGGCATAACCTCACTCTTACTGAACGCATTAAACAAAGAATTTGTCTTTTCACCGGTAAGTCATTAAAATCTTTATAAAGTAAGCGTTATTATTTTATTACATTTTATCGTGGGGCTTCAGTTGCTGTTAATAACATTTTTTAAATGATTTTCGACAGGTTTATTAATACGTTCATTTGTGTTTATTGATAGGTTTGTTGTGTTCGATTGAGAGAAATGGAGAGTTATGAAGAGTTCTGTAGCAGGACACTGAAGACATTTCTGATGTTTCCTGACTGCAGTACCGCACCACAGCAGCAGAGGGCGCACGTGTCCAACATTCACTTTCATGGCAGGAGACTGTTAGAGCCTCTGGAGACGAAACTGACATCATATGTGACCTCTGAGACAACAACAAACTCTTGTTTTGGTAATGATGTTGGTGTCTCAGAGGTCACAAAGACAGACAGGAAGACAGAGAGACGTACATAAACACACTACAGTAAATCTTTAATCTCACCGCACACGTGTGCATGTGTGTGTGTGTGTGTGTGTGCGTGTGTGTTTAAAGTGCATTGTTGTGTGTTGGACATCAGAGTGTCTAGTGGGTTTGTTGAATAACAGCACTGTTGCATAGAGACAGCTAATCCTGTAGTGAATCAGTAGTAATTGTTAGTCAACACAGTAGTAACTCTGATCAACGTGCTGAAATTCAGGCTCTCGTCAGTAAGACTGTGGGAGTCAGAATCTACAGTAGGTTAACTTTTCTCTCTCCTTTCTTTTTTTCTAGTAATTTACCTGGTAAAAATATTAAGAGTAAATACGACAACCTTCAGAGGGTGTGTGTGTGTGTGTGTCAGTGCTTTAACTATGAGAAACATTATTAATACAAGAATAAACTACAATAGGACTTTTGTAAACTTCTTAATTGAACGTTACTATCAGTTAATGCTAAATATCTCAGATTGGCCAGTAATGGTCAGATTTACTCTTATAGGACTTGTAAGTGTATCAGTGGTGAAGAGTTTAAATGATTGGTTTTGAATTTGCTTTGTATAGTTGAGTGAGGAGCTACGTGCTCAGATGGCAGAAGAGAGACAGACAGCTATACAGAGAGACCGAAAGAGACAGACACGACAAACAGACGCTCTGCTGGAGCGTGTGCAGGACATCATTAACAACATCCACGTGAGTTCACACACACACACACACACACACACGTCTTAGTATTTATATGTTTAGGATTATAAGCTCGATCAAATATCAATCTGTGTATGTGTCTCTCTTCTAAAGTTACGAAATGTTCAATACGAATCAGTCGGGGCAGTGCCACATACAGCTGAACTTTCTCCAACTCTCCAGTCCAAAATGAGTCCAGATGTCTACATCAGACCCAGTTCAACCCCGGTCCAGAACCAGACCTTAAGAACCAGCAGTTCACTGAAGAAAGAGACTCTCAGACTGCTCAACCAGCGGATGGAGAGAGAGAAGAACCACGATGATGAGTTCAGTGACCGCTTATACTCAGGATCACCAGATTCTGTCCTCAGTGGTCTCTCTCTTAATCTGACGGGCTCATACGTTCAGTTGCCCAGCCCTCAGCCCAGCCGCAGTCCTCTTACACAGAGAACGAGGAGACCGCACATTCTCATCTCCTGTCCCGTCAGTGAGTCTGAACTCGGTCCAAACGGATCTGAATATAAAAATCATCCATCAGGGAGAGCAGAGCAGTCGGTGTTTATTGAACCTGGTGCCCAATGGGACTACAGCTGTTCAGAGTCGAGTGATAGACAGCTGTCAATCACAACCTCCACCCCCAGCACTACCAGTAACCACAAAGAAATCCAGTCCAGTTTAACCCGGTCACAAGATAAACCAGCTCGTCGTTCACCTCCTGCTCCTCTGAATCAATCCTATGATGTGGAGAGCCCATCACCCTTTCTGATTAGGCCACAGGTGCGGTCCACACCCTCATCATGCTCAGGTGGGCACGGTTCAGTCCTGGATGGATTCTCACAATGCCCACTGGAGGATCGGATGAATATTAAACAGCCCTGTACAGCTGAAACTCAGCAAAGTAAGACTGAAGGTTAGTAAGACATACAATTAACAATCACTGTTTAGTGATTTAAATAAACCCCAAACCCTGCGTGTTAATCTTCAGCAGACGAGCAGGAGATTGAGGCGTTACATGAGCGTTTGAAGAAAGAAGACAGCCAGCAGATCTCTGATAACCTCACAGCACAGAAGAAAGAGACACTAAAGCACCAGCAGGTATCCACCAGCACCATACACATCACACCTGATGCTACACACACACACACACACACACACACACACACACACACACACACACACACACACACACACACACATACACACACACACACACACAATAATGTTATTTACACCTGAAACATCTGTCTGTCTGTGTGTGTGTGTTCAGGAGGTCCAGAGAAGATGTGATGTGACCTCATCAGTGCTCAGTGTCAGCTGGACTCAAACTGCAGAGTTAAAGACACAACACAACTTAAACACTCTGGTGAGTCAAACTCAAGTCTGTGTGTGTGTGTGTGTGTGTGTGTGTGTGTGTGTGTGTGTGTGTGTGTGTGTGTGTGAAGTCTTAGGCTGTGTCTGAAACCATATACTGTGACAGTAGACACTGAATTAGATGAAGTATCTACTCATCAATTGTTAAAACAGTAGGTAAAATATAGTATAAATATACCATGTTGAAATATCACATGACATAGAGTACGTCGTCATAACAACAGGTTACTCGTTAACTGGAATGACAATAAACTAGTGCACTTTAACCACAAGGGACAGCAGTTTAATTTATGTATTATTTGCATTTGAATAGAGCCACGTCACCCCTTTCAACTTTTTTGAATAAAATCTTCTTCTTCATTGGATAACTCCTTTCCCGGGAGCTCACAGGATAGTAAAGGGTCCACCCAAGGAACAATTCGGAATCTTACCGGAAGTAGTAGGACATCCGAGTACTTTTCGCCTACTGTTTTTGGAATACTATGAATTCGGACACACTACTTGCCAACTGATTTTCACCTACTATATATGAAAGTAGACGGTTTCTGGTGCAGCATTACGCCCCATTCAGACAGCCAGCAGTAGCAGAGCGACACAATGTCCTTCATTTAAATGGAAACCGGGCGACTTCCGGCGACACGAGTGAAAGTGACCATTGGTGACCGTATGGGCGTGTCCAGCGACGCGAGAAAGTTAAGAAAAGTTTAACTTTATGCAAATGTTAAGCGACTTGCCAGAGTGACTACCAATGAGAACGAAGCAATGGAGATCACGTCATCCTTCTCTCGTCAGTTACTGGAGTGAATGGTACTCATTTGTTTATGAGGAGCAGATTTAGAAACGCCTCATTGAAAGAGACGGGCGACACATAGTGAAAACATCGCTGGCTGTCTGAATGGGGCATTAAGGTACATTCACATAATAAGCAACTTTGTCACTGTGTGTCACTCGAAAGAGATGTTTCTATATCTTGTTGTCATGAGTAAAATTCACTCCAATAACTGATGAGAGATGGATGATGTGAACTCCACTGCTTTGTTCTCATTGGTAGACGCTCCCAAAAGCCGCTCAATTTGCATAAAGTTACACATTTCTCAACTTTAACCCATCCCATCCAGTCGCCAACGGTCAATGTCACTCGTGTCGCTGGAAGTCGCCAAGCTTCCATTAAAATCAATGAGATTGTGTCACTCTGCTACTGCTAGTCGCAGCTAATGTGAATACGGCTTTACAGTTCAACTATGTGTTATCTTGTAGTTTCTAATGAAGTTGACAGGATTTATTTACTTGTAAAAGTAAACGCTGGTAGTTTAGTGTGGGTTTGAGTTGTGATTCATGTGTGTGTCTGTCAGGTTTCTGAGGAGCACATGAAGGGTTTCTGTCGTTTTAACGCTCTGGCTCGAGGTTTCTTAACACGCAGACTCCTGCAAACGGACAAAATCAAACACCTCCGCAAAACTGTACAGGTACACACAGACACAAACACAAAAACACAACAAACACAAACGTTGCTTTACTAACTTATGAATGTGCTGCAGGATACCAGAGAGTTCATCCAGTCATTCCAGAATGATCCACAACTGAAGAGAGTCTCCATCTCTTATCAGGATCTGTCTCTACAACACAGAGTCACAGCACAGGTTAAACACACAAACGCACACACACAACAGTGCTGCATGTACAGTATACATCTGTGTTTTTACTCTTTTCTTTTGTGTGTCACAGCTGCGAGCTGCATTGCATGACATCCATCAGATCTTCTTTGTGTGGCCTATAAAACACAGACTTCATCTGCTGCAGAAAGACAGAGAGATTCACACAGAGAGAACAATCAGAGAAATGGTACACACACACACACACACACACACACACACACACACACACACACACACACACTCAACTTCATCAAGAGAGCTAAATGAATATGAATCTCCTGATATTAACATGACTATTTTCACTCTGTCAGGAGAAAGTCAAGGGTTCAGGAATCAGACAGATTCTCTCTTCAGCCACTCAGAAGAGCCTAGAAAGAAATAAACACAGGTGAGAATGATCATGTCATGATAAAAATGATAACACACCCATGTTTCTGATGACATAACAGACTGCTTTACTCTAGGCCCCGCCCACAAACATTCAGCAGCTTAATTAACAACATTTAGAGTAAATGAAATTCACACATGACAGAAATAAATCCTCATCCTTGATCCCATAATGCAGTTGAACTTCTGTAAGAGCCGTTATCTTCTCAGTGAAGGAGTCATGCTGTACTGTAGAGACCCATCTCACGTCTGGACTTTCTGATTGGACATCAGCAGTGTGGAGCTCATTTAATTGTTCCAGACTGAGTCTTTGAATAATGACAGACATCTTGATACATGATAATAATAATAATCATTTCATCTGTTATCAGGCAAACAAAAAGGACAAAGATGATGGCTAAGACTTCATCAGGATCCAGGTATGAAATGCAAGCTACTGTACGTACACACAATACGTCTGCTTTAGGATCCTCATTGTTCTCTATTTGTGGTTCTGTAGGGTTCTGCGGTCCAGTCTCGGTCAGAACAGCGTCAGACAGCCGTGAGTCTCTTTAATAGATCAAATCAAACATGAACCTTCAGATCAGTCATATATCAGACATCAGGGGGCAGTTTCCCAGACAGAGTTTAGATAAATCCAGGACTAGTCATTAGTTATATTTGGACATTTAAAGAGTTTTTACAAATATATCTTATAATGATGTGCATCTTAAGGCAAAACAACAGCACTGATATATGTTAGAAGGTATTTTTAAATG